>NC_046383.1:30698459-30827547 GCF_011125445.2 Fundulus heteroclitus | reverse complement strand
CCAGGCATACACAGCTATCTGTGTCAATCTTATTACCTTTTTCCTTCTCCCACATTCTGAAGGCCAGGAGTCCAGATCAGGCTTCCGTTGTCATCAGCTGCTGGCTTAGTGTCTCCTATGTCTTCCTGATCCACCCAACCATAGCTGCTGGTCATTTAAAGGAATCTGCAAGTTACCAGCTTGTGCACACATCTCTCACCACTGATTGACTTGCCAGAGCACACACGACCTGGCGCCTCTTTAACAAAGGTGTAGCATCAGCTAAACAGCTCCTAAACTATAAACTATAAAGATGCAGAAGGTCACAATACGACACTCACGTTTTTATAAAGTTTCAAAGAGCTGTTTACAGCTGGACATTTTTAATCTGATCAAATGTCAATTGGCTACATTGGATACTGACCATTGTACTATTTTGTCGTTCTACTCTTCATAGATTAACATGAGTATAATAAGTTGATAGTATATGGTTAATTAGTGTAGCTTTCTGCTTGGGTAGAGCCTGAAGCTGATAGATATGCTGCCTGTAGCTTGCAAGCTGTAGTTTTAACTACAGCTTTGGTTTGAATGTAAAAGATCAGTGATGACACACTGACACATGGGGAATTGTACTTGTTGGGAAGAGGTAGTCTTTTAAATTCTTGGGGTATGTTGATGCTTGCTACCGGCCCATGCCAATAAATAAAAAAACTAACAACATTCCAGACATTTTAATTAGAAATATCTTGCAATAAAAAGTATGAACTGTGCGTGATTAAACCCTGGTCCCCCCCGTTTCAAAGCGGCGGACGTAGCCCGCTATGCCACTTAGGGGGGTTATATGACGTATGAAGAGAGTACTTAGATTATTAAGACCACGCTATTGGTTGGTTGTGAGTAATTTCAAACCATTCCTCTTGTGTGAAGAATTCTCAGGCCTCTGAGGCTGGAAGAGCGTCTTCCTCATCATTTGAGATGTTTATGCGTGATTAGGCACCTTGGAGCCTTCAGACAAGACAATGGTCTGACACATTAGGACGAACAGCAAAATAAAGGGTTTGGGGGATTTAAAGTGAACTCCAGACTTTGATTTTTAGGTTTTCTGGATAGAATAATATTCTAGAGTCCTGCCAATGATGTATTTCAACCATCAGGAGCTGGCGTTCATTGCAGAGGAAGATCCGTGTTGATCTGTGTCCCATGTGGTCGATGACAGCAAGACCTGGAAAGTGCTTTCTCTAAACGTTCCTTTACCCAGGCAGTTTATTTTTTCAGCAATTCCATTGTGAAACAAGGCCAGTGGATCCGCAGCAGTGTCTGTCGAGCTCTAGCCCCACAGCTGAGTGAGGGAGAGTTACTCACATTGTGGACTTAAAAGCTTTTATTTTCAGCAAAAATGCTATAATCAATTATTCTGTCTCTGGAACTACAGTTTACACCCTTTATAGAGTCACTGCAAAGCCTAAGGAAAGTTGAAACCGAATCAAACTTCTGCATTTTGATCATTTACGAGGTAAGAGTAAGACCCGGTGGTCTGGCCATAAAGCTGGGAGCATTTCACAGCGTTTACACTGTAAACCTGAATTACGACCACTTCTACATCCAACGGAGCTTAAAACAATCGCATTTTTAAAAAAAAATAGTACCTGAGATACATATCCCAAAGTAACAAAATCAGCACACAGGGTTCTCCATGGTTTATTAATTTATGCATTTTTCAAATGGTTCAAATATTTCAATGAATAATACATTTGATTTGTCTTTTACTACTCGATTTTTCGCTACTCAAGACCAAAGTTTTAATGTCTATTACAGTAAGCAATATTCGAAAATACAATCAGCAGAATATTAAACTAAATTGACGTAATTGATTTAAAAGTTAAAAATAACTCAGCTAGTTTGACGTGCGCAGTACTTTGCCTCCACAGTACTTTATCTGAGATTCCTTGCCAATGAAAAAGTGCTACCTCCCACCCAGATCCTTGGATTTTGGTAAAAACTGAGAAAATGTAGGGCTGCGATACTGGCCCCAGAATACTGCCCTGGTTTCTGGAGTCGCCCTTATGTGCAATTCAAAACAACTTCCTGATTGCCATGGTAATTTTGAAAATAAATAAGCACGTATGTTTTTGCAAATTTTTTTTTGTTACTTTTAGATAAAAATGGGAGTTTTCAGTCGCAAGAAACTTTTCATAGTGGCTTGGCTAGGAATTTTTTTTTTTCTTCTAAAACTCTGCCAAAACTTAAGATTAAATAGTAATCAGAAATGCAATGCAACAGAACTTACATTTATACCATTTATACATTTTATATATATTTATGTACGTCCATCCAGTCAGCCATCTATTGTTTTATACTAATCCAAAACAGAAAGGGTCCTGATCAGATGCCACAACCACCTCATAGGTTTCCCCAATTCTCGCTGTGATCCCTCCCTTGAGACCGTGGTGGCAACCTGAGCCTCAAACTGTATAGCCTCAGGGATCATGAAGGTACTAAAACCTTTCTCCTGCTCGAAGGTGATGATTCTGCAGCATAGTTACATTTTGACTTCCAAGTGAAAGCATTTCACTTCAAACTGTTTGGAACATGTGCTAAATTTTTTTTTTTTAGAAATCTTACCATCACCTTCACCCACTTGATTTCACAGCAGTACTTTATGTGCAAACCCGGCGTCACCGCAGCTCTCCATGAGGCCACCTTGTATTGTTTCGCCTGAAACACATGATAATAAGGCCAACAGGGCCTTCTCCAGTGGGATCGTATTTCATTAAATACATTTCACTCGCGGTTGCTACAGTTCAGAGCCTTTTATAAATGTGTTAGATTTTAAATGGCTCTGCTGTCCTGCATGTTCTGTAACAACATTCCTTCTGAACGCATCTTGAATCAACAGAAGGCTTATATTTGGTCTCCCATGTCCCCTGGTGAGACGCCTTGTGCTCTTGATATTTGTTTTAATTGTACCAAGTGTGTATGGGTGTATTAAGGTGGTAGCTCACTTTCTGCTCTCTGTCAGCTTTGCTTCCCTTGGGCGTCAGTGTTTTCCTCACAGCTCCACCGGGCTTTAACGACAGTAACAACATCCGTTGTAATTGTTTTGGGATGGGCGCTTGGGTTCGATGTGCGCGTTTGTGGAGGGATGAGCAACTTGTGTCCGAATGTGCGGCTATGCATGAGTGTGTGTGTGTTTGTGTGTGTGTGGATTTGTGTCTTTTCGCGTGTGTTTCGCTCTGTGTTTGCTCATTTTGGAGGAGGCTTGTTCATTAGGTCTGTGGGGAGATGTGCTTTCTGCTGACTTTGTTGGCTTCAGAGCCAGAATCTCTTACTGATCTATAATGTCCCACACCCTCCTACCCGACTGGCTGTCTGCAGAGGAAGGATCTACTGCGTATTAGTACAACCGAATATGGATCACACACACACAAAGCCTCCCAACTTTCATATTCCTTTAAAATGATAAGGAGCCACACTGCAGTTTGCAACGCTTTTTTCGCAGGTGTGGCCTAAAATAATCTCTGCAAAACTGGGGATGAGCGAAAGGGATGGGGTTGCATGTTCATCTTTCTTTAACCTTTCAACATTTTGTCACACTACGACGACAAGCTTCAATATATTTTTATTGGGGTTTAACACCCTTAAATTTAATCCAGGGCAACCATCTACCTTCACAGGTCACCAACACCGTAAATAGAGGCCTCCTGTGTCTAATTTAATCCCAGGATAAAAATAGCGGACCCATACCAGTGTAAAAAAAAAAACGTCACGAAGACCAGAAGGGCATTAAGGTCGCAACTGGAGTTGTCAAGACGGCTCACGGTAACTCTGGGGGAGCTGCAAAGATGCACTGCTCAGGTGGGAAAATGTATTGCCAGGACAGCCATTAGTTGGACTCTATGGGAGGAAGAAAGTCTGTAAAACACCATGTTTGTGTTTTGCTAAAAATCATGTTAGAGACACAGCAAACACGTGGAAGAAGGCGCTCTGCTAAGCTAGGACTAAAAACAGAACTTTTGACACGTGTGCAACACGCTTTGCGTGGCGGAAAACTAGCCGTGTACATCACCCTTACCAGACCATCACCACTGTGAAACATGGGCTGATGCTGATGGGATGCTTTTGTTTAACAGGGACAAGGAAGCTGGTCAGAGTTCAGAGGTAGATTTAGATCAACATTAATGCATGTGTTAGATGGTCCAGTCAAAGTACGTAATTAAATTTAATGGAAACCCATTGGCAAGACTTGAAAACTGATCCTCATGGGTACTCTCCATCAGTAACGACAAACCTTGATCTGTGTAGCAAAGTCCCTGGATACTGAACAGTGGGAAGGAAATAACCCAAAAGATGTCGCGTGTTTCAACATTTCTCACGTAAAGGTGAGAAAATGTGAAACAGCTCATCCTTTATGGGGCATTCATCCAAAAAGTTTTTATCTTTAATTATTTGTGTTAAAAACAATTGTAACGTAGAGCTCACCTTCAGTGTTTTTATCCCCGTTTGAATGCAAAAGATCAGTGGTGCTAAAGTAATTCTTACTACTCATACTTATTACCACATTTGCTCGTAATCAGATATAGAACGGACAGATGTTATTTTTTTTTCTTGGTGATCGGTAATAGGATGCCAGCAAAGCGTGGAAAAGACATCTGCTTCAGGGCTGGTGCTTATCTATGGATGCGATTAATGAAATGTTGTCTGGTGTGGATAACTGCTCCCATACTTCAGTACAGATTGCCTCCTGCTGGACCATTCGGTCTACAATACGACAGTCATATCTAAAGGTCTTTTTCTTTCTCACAAATTACATTTCCTAATCTCATTGTGCCCTTTTAGTCCCCGAGCAGACAGCCCTCAGTCTGAACCACTCATCAGACCAAAAGGTTTTTGCCATTTTCTGCCAACAGCTAACGCGCGCTCAAAGAAGACCCGCACACATCCGAACCTCCTAATGTGCGTCTGTGTGTTCTATCCTCAGGTCTGGACGACTGCCTCCAGCAGTACGTGAAGAGCTTTGAGCGGGAGCAGATAGGAGGAGAGCAGCTGTTGCACATCACCCACCAGGAGCTGGAAGAGCTCGGTGTCACCAGAATAGGACACCAGGAGCTCATCCTGGAAGCCGTGGACCTGCTTTGCGCCCTGGTCAGTCTCTGGGCTAAATCGTTTTCACCTGACAAGTTCAGCCAATACAATTTGGGGGTGGTAACATGGCTATTTGGTAATTTGATGGGTGTGCGGTGCAGATCTTTTATCAATGGCTGGAGTATTTTGAGGAAAAAAGCCACTTTGAAGAGGTTCCTGAGCAGAAGTTCTGGTGTAGTGCATTTCTGTTGCTTTGCTATTTGACCTGAGGATGAAAATAAGTATACATGGTTGTAAAGGTCGGTATGTTAGTCCCATCATTGACTGTCTGAACAGCCTGATCCCTCAACGAGACACTCTCGAACAACACTGCTGGCTGACTAAAGAGAGGTTTACAGGTGGAACCGAAATTAGCTTTTGAGAGCTGTTTGGGTCTAATGTCTGCTAATTCTGTCCTGATACCTGTTTGGTTAGTATAGCCAATACTGCTTTAAAATATTTACCGTTGATTTACTATGTTCCTATATGGAAATTGGCTTTTATTCATTGATCGTATTAATTACGTTTTCAGTCCAAGAAATTAGTTGAATGGTTTAAAACCATTTTTTTTTTCATAAAAATGTGCATTTATTGTTCATATAAGAGGGCATGAAAAATAATAACCCATAACCTGGACTACTGCGAAAGTTATATTTGGGTCAAAATTAAAAAACATTTTCTCAGTCTAACTCTGCATTAAACGTGATCAGACCACAACAATTACTTTTTGACTATAACATGAACGACCAATGCATAACACTACATGAAATCTTGATATTTTTGCCCTTGGTTGAAATTCCATTGAATTCCGTTAAAATTAACTTAGCTAAAAAGTTTGCAATTCGGAAACATGCAAGAGAAACTGAAGCAGAATTAAATACTCATATTTCTCAGAATTGTTAAACTTTTCCCACGTTTTTTGCAACGTTACAGATTTACAGACAGTAACTGATAATGACAGCCTTCACCGTGGAAAAGCATTTCGTTGAAGCCCCTTTAGCAGCACTCACCGCCTCACACACAAAGGTTTTCTTGGGCATCCCTCTACAAACCTGGCACACATTTTTATGGCTATATTCTACCATTCTTCTGTGTCGATCCTCCAAAAGCTCAGCTAGTCTGGAGAGGAAGTGTCAGTGGACGGCCATTCTTTGGTCTTTCCACAGAATGGCTGTCATTCTCTGTCAAACGCAGATAATATGCATGTCTGTGTCTTGATAACTGCTTCGGTCACCCTTGGCCTGATCTCGCTGCGCCTCATGAGGTTAGACACCAGAAATGGCTTTCCGGCTGTCTTGACGGAGTTCCAAGAGGTAGTTAAAAAAAAAAAAGCAAAGACAAACCATTGAATGGGAAGGTGAGTCCAAACTTTTCTGTATTTAGAAACCATGAGCACACTGAAATGCTGGCAGGGTCGCTGTAGCACAGCGGGAAAGCTCTTCACTCTGCGTGAAAGAATATTTCTACAAGTGCAGATGAACCAAGAGGTTTTTGTAATACAATATTCATGAATTGAGTTAGCTGCTAGCTGGCCCAGTTGTTCATTCATCGGCCCTCTCAGTATGACTCAGTTACATTTCCTGCATGTTTCTACAGGTGAGCTGGCTTTAATTCTTCGACCACATACCGTAGCTTACCAGCTTTTGTGCTTTTGAAGTCTTTTATTAAAACAGTCTTTTGCACAGCTGCCAGTATTTTCTGCTCTCAAAATGTATTATTCATTGTTTTACGCAGAATCCAGAGCGCACATGCTGCCGGCGCTCCTTACATGCATTTTGCGCCATCTTTTATCAAAAACGCATAGCTAGAATATGCAAAAAAGAATCTTTTTAAGGGAAGCAATTATCAAGGAAAGACAAATTTCCAAAGGCTAATAGTTGATATTTTTCTGCTGCATCGGTCATTGATGTTGGCTTACAGAACAGCGGTGGGGGAAAAATAAATAAATAGAAAACAGTCCTCTATGACTTGAGTCTTTGCCTTGCGTGCTCTGCCTCGGTCACTGCTGACTGTATGTTCAGTGGCCCTGCTCAGGATTAGAGAATTAGGGGGAATTAGGTGCTACTCTCCCAGAACGAGTGAAAAGAGGGAGCGGAAGAGAGGTGAGAGGGAAAGAGAGAGGGAGAATATGTAGAAAGAGCATGCAGGATGCACCTTATCTCTCAGGCACACATGGCTGGATTAGTAGGAGCTGTTCAAATGTGTGGAAGAGGGTCTGTCAGTGTGTGTGTGTGTGTGTGTGTGTATGTGTGTGCTAATCAGCACCTCTTCTCATTCAAATATTTCAGCATGGCAATGAGTACCAATAACTATATGGCCTGAGAATATGGACACACTCGGACCGTCTATCACACACACAGACACACGCATACACTCATTCAAAGATAAGAATTTGAAAAACAGGGTCTCTTAATGTTGTGCAAGTTCCCACCGAACAAGAACAAGCTCAAAGTACAGTTC
Source organism: Fundulus heteroclitus (assembly GCF_011125445.2). Classification (NCBI taxonomy): domain Eukaryota; kingdom Metazoa; phylum Chordata; class Actinopteri; order Cyprinodontiformes; family Fundulidae; genus Fundulus; species Fundulus heteroclitus. Next base: position 30,819,987 of record NC_046383.1, on the reverse strand, counting down.
ACATAGGTTAACGCCACAATTATTCATGTTGAAAGCGCAACAGCGAATTCACACGTTTCACCATTCCGACATGAAAACGGATCTGTTGATTCCAGTCGCTTTGAAAACCCTGAAAGGTTGTTATTATCATTGTTATTAGACAAATATGTCTGTGATGTTATTACAGCTACATGTCATGGAACGTCTGGGAGATATCCCTCTAGCTCCCCCTCTGTTTGTCCTGTTGGCCGCGCCTCGGGTACATGCTGGATGGAGTCAACGGTCGCAGCGCTGCACGCTGAACAGCTCATTCTGCAGAAATGCACATTTGTATTGTTAACAATACATTGTGAAGTATTTCAAAAATATTCATCCCCTGATGAAAACACATGACTATAATCGTCTATAATTGACGGTCAAGGCCCAAAACTAGTGGCCTGAACAGGATATTTACTTTTGCTGTTTATCCATCCCTCCGATTATCGGTGCTGGATGACCACGAGTTCCTTCGTCCCACAATTAGGTGTACACACACACACCTAATTGTGGGAGGAAGCCAGAGTACCCAGAGACCCATGCATGCACAGGCAGAACATGCAAACTCCATGCAGAAAGACCCTAAGCTGAGGTCAGAACCTTCTTGCTGCAGAATGCAGTGTTACCAAGACCTCTATTGGTAACGCTGTGCAGCCGAATTGGCTTAAATAGATATGCTTCAAATCTGTTTGAAAATAAGATTGGCTGCAGTCAATATTGTTTCTTTGGCAACACAGTTGCATTTTTTTAACGTATTTGATGCAATAAATTAGACCGTTGACGATGTTACTTTTAGGCATAAGAGGAGGGGTCTGAAACTTTTACAATCCTCCGTTCTGCTAAATAGAATTTGTCCAGGCTCTAGAGCCACAACGGCAACATGACGCCACAAAAGCAATTACATAGCTTTTCAATATTTATCAATCCTGACGATGGGAAATTAGTTTGGTTCATAGTTAGAGGACCACAAGCTTATTTCCATTCTTAAGTTTCAGTAATAGATTCAACTTTTTTTGATGAAATGTGAATAAAGGCAAAAAAAAACCCTGAACCACATTTTCTTTCATTTGTTTAATCCTGGTGTGAAAAGTCTGTGTAGACGGAAACGTCGTCTCCTCGTGCAGCCCAGTTAAACGTAGCCCTAGCCCTGTCAAATCAAACACACCTGGAAGAGGGTGGAAGGCTTCTCGGGTTATGCCAGATCGAACCTTCTGCCCAAACCGACGATAGCGACAGGTAATCAAAAAGTATCCTGAAATGATTCACAGTTTAGCCCTTGGTAAAGGAAGTTTTTTATTTATAAGAAGAATTAGAAAAGTCAGCATTTAGGACATTTTAAGATAACATATGAAGATGTTCCACAGCTTCTCTGACTGTGCCGCATCGTATTTGTGACCTAGAACAGAGACAAGGCTCTCTAGATACAAACTATAATTCACCGTTTAGCACGCTGTTCAAATTTCATCCTGACTGTGAAAGAATAGATTGAAAACATCTAGCTGAGGCTAGATTACCGTCATCAACAATGTCATTAAATATATGAAAGAAGACAATCTGTATCCCTGGGCTCCACTGTGATGATTTAGCGTTTGATTTGTTTTGCTTTTGTAATGGGGGGCGTCACTCTTCGACTCACCCTGACTGTGTGTAGTAAACATTAACCGAGCTTTCAGTTTTGCCATTTATGCAGGAAGATCTGGGCCTTAGCAAGCATGTGCTAAACCTGTATACAGTATTTAGGGGGAGCAAATGGTGGTTGTTATGGGAACTGGGCTTTACACCGAACAATTCAATTAAATTGGGAGAATCTTTATTGCTGTGGAGTGCAGACACGCTGTATTGTTGTAATCCGCACGTAGTTAATTTGTACAGAGCTGTACTGGGATGTTGATTATTTCCAGGAATTTTCCAGATCCCATTTTACGTCTTGGAATGGGACAAAATCTGGTCCTTTTTGAATGAGCCCTACAGGAGTCACTGGCTTTATTCGTTTTCTAATATCTGTTGATGACCTGCAGTCTGTAGGTTTAAGTTTCCCGCGTTATGAAAAAAATCTAAAATCTTGAAGTGTGCCAACATGTTTGTACGGAATCCCAGAAAGACAAGTGAGGGGGAAAAAAAGATCGAGGTTAAAACTGCTTGAGATAGTACACCCTTTAAAAAAAGTTAGAGAAGTTCAGTCACCGCCTCAAATGCAATATCTAATTTTTTTTATTTGTTCAGTTCTAGCTCAGGATAAGTTTTTCAAAGGGAGAATTAATTAATACATTTTCTGCATCATAATTAAATTTGGTTTTTATACTTTCATATTCATTCCATGATAAAACAATTGTCCAATTTTCCAATTAAATGAATCATGGAAATTAATGGTTTTAATACACCAGGCACTCCTGTTTAGGCGTGCATGCAAAGCAGGTCCAGACTCTCAACAAGTCAGTGGTTTGCTTGTCTGTTTGTGAAGTGTGTCTGTCTCAGATGGACTGTATGCCTTGACCAGCCAGGTCCCCCAAACTTTGCCCTGTCTAACGTGTGCAAGATCACCTTGGTAGTAGTTTAGGTTTAAAAAAATATATATTTTCAAGAAATGTGTCAGCATGGCATAAAAATGAGCATTTATGGTGCCACATGATATATTTCTGATATTACAGCTTTCACGTTCCCAGAAACACAGTGTCAAATGGGGGATTGAGTACAAATTCAACCAGGAAACACAGCATCCTGATTTCTGTCCTTTCTCTCCAGCTGTCGTCTGGCTGTTTGACTCACACACAGAGCAGCTCACCAGTTTCTTCAAATCAGCCTTTTTACAGAGTAGTTATCTAATAGTTTCCTTGAACTGGGTCATCTTAAACTAAATCAAATCAGTGCGTTTTGATTTGCATTAATCTGCACTATATGCCTCATTTCAACCGTCCGACTATAAATACGTGTTTCTCAAACTAAAGAACAACAAGAAGGAAAACAAAACGGTCTACCATGAAAATTACAGCTTGATTCATTATAGAAAGGTCTGCCATACAAATTAAAAAGAAAATTCTGCACGAGGCAAAAAAGCCATTCCGGCCTGTTCAAGGATTAAACAGAGCTCCGGTACTAATGCAGAATCAATACCCCCCCCTAACGAACAGTTGTTGACTTTTGTGTATTTGAAGGGAAAAGATTATATGACAGAGCATGTCGCACACCATGTTTGATTGTGACTTAACGCAAGAGCGGCGGCGGAAAGGAGAGGCCACTCCATAAAGCGGTTGCTGTGGCAACTACGCCGACACCAGTGGGGATGGCGGGGGCGCTGTGGGGAGGGAGGGGGCTCTAATGGCATCATCCTCTTACGGTATTGATTCGCACACATCTGCATGGCGCTTTTAAACGACTTCTTTCTGTATCAACACGCACGCAGCCCCTCTCTCTCTCTCTCTCTCTCTCTCTCTCTCTCTCTCTCTCTCTCTCTCTCTCTCTCTCCGCCGGAGGCAGCTGCACACAGATTTAGCTTGAGTCACGTGACAGCCTCATTACAGCTGTGCAAACATGTACGCTCCGAGTGCACGCATACGTCTCTCTGTTCACACAGAGCGCAGAAAAGCGTGCAGGGCGCCGTGTGTGTGTGTCTGACCCAGTTTAAGCGAGATGCATCCCTGGGTGCTCTCTGTCGTCTCCTCTCCCTCTTGTCTTTCTGGTTCCTCGGATGCCTCGTTCCTCTCTTGTGTCTCTTCCTCTCTCTCTCTCTCCGCCGCCGCCACCATGATACTCTTCTCCTTTGTAATCACTGCGGTTCGTGACTGTGTCGACAAGATCTTAGAGGCGGTCGGAGGAGGAAGAGATACATCTTGCGCCGGCTTGCGAATCTGACTTTCTGAATGTGTACGTGTTTGTGTGTGAAGCCTTTTTTTTTTTTTTTTTTTTGTCAAGCAGGGATCAGGCTCTGTGAGGGGAGGACGTGACTCGGGGTGCCTTGGGACACGGAGCACAATGTGTCCGTGTGTTTGTTTAGAAGGGTCACACAGTGCCGTAATGGGCTACTCCGCCGGCTCGCTCGCTGTTCCCGTGGAAATGTGAGGCGTAATGGCTCTGTTGTTTTGCAGCACAGATGTGGCAGGTTCACAGCAAAAGGGTCAAAACCTGTGAAATTGTCGTCTGGGTTTGCGACAGAGACATTAGTGTGTGGCGGCATGTTGCATCGGGCCGGCAGGGGTAGTTTCTGGTCGGTTTCTGCGTGTCCAAATGGAACACCCAAATCCAAACCCCGGTTCTTCCCCCGCCAGAGATAAAAAAAACCCTGGAAAGGTTGGACAATTGATGTTTAGCTGGAAAACCAAACTCATGGGTATGAAGGGTCCTCTGTCTTTTAAAGATGTTGGTTACTCCGAGTTTAGTGACTGTTGGGAGTATGATGTTCTTTTCGGTTTAACCAATCAAAGTTGTGAAATTTTACTTCTTATAAATAATATATTAAGAAAACATGGAGGGTTGAATATTGTGATGGTGAAATCGATTGGGATTAACTGCTCGTTCCTCTCTTTCAGCTATTGCATTCTGGTCAAAAAAGATCGTTATCAGGTGTTTATATAAAAGACAGTGAAAGTCCTTCCGAGTGACCATCTATACTCCTCTGGCTACAACTATGTTTCTATGTATGGCGCCTCAGATATCAAAGGCAACCACATGCTGAAACCAAGCTTTCCTTTGCAATTGTGATACAGCCTACAACCAAACTGCAACAACGGTTGGGATTCTTTATGTTCTTCAGCTCTATTATTTATTGTCTGTAGAGTTAACAGTAAGGACTCATTCACACTTACATTAGGCAGTCATGCTAACAAGTGTTTCTCTTGCTTTCCAACGCGCGGTATAGTACGGATAATTCAAGCTAACAAAGTCACACTCCGAAGCAGGAATTTCCAACTAGTTTTGCCCTTTAAGACAATCCCAATTAAAAGTGTCTGGATGCATATATATATATAAGGATGCATGGCTTTAAGTAAATATGACCCCAACATCATCTTACTACTGTAGCAAACATAATGCGGTTTTCATCTGACCCAGGCTGCCAGAGTATTTTAGCCTAAGTGTGACAACTTAGGGAAGCCATATTTTCTCACCATTCACAATACTGTCATGGCATCTACAGAAGAGCCATGCAAACGTTGTAGCAAAGAGCTGTGAGTTACATTGCTTATTCTCATGCTAGTGTCTGATCCGATGCTCTGGCTGACACTTCAGGATTTTGATTTCTGGAGCGACTGACACAGCGGGGGAGTTGGACCCATTTTTTGATTAATCCAGCTAATTATTACTTAATTGATAGTAGCTCATAGATCATTATACATTAGTCAACTTGCAGCTCAAGATGCTCAGGCGATCAGTGGTTAAAGGCAAAGAAGACATAAACTGAGATGGCAACAGCAAAGCAAGAAGTCACTGACTCTGTCCATACCGTGGTACACTGAATTTTGCCTTTTCTTTGAGCATACATGCATTTGTACACAATTATGGTTGGTCATAAACTGCGTGTGCACTTTGAAGATGCAACAAGCTTCCCTGAAAGAGCTTCAATTCTTAATGTTTGTATCAGTAAAGATTGCTGTCAGCTCTGCCGACAAACAGTTAAAAACCAGAAGTTAACATAAACCTTACAAAAAGACATCAGATTGCCTCCACTGTCTGATATTTAACCAGATAAAATATTTTCTGTAGGTCAGTTAAGATTGTGATTTTTTTTTTTAGATTTATTTTATTACTTTCTCCAAATTCAGAAGTTTCACTCCATCCTGATTACTATGGCTTTAAACAATTTGGAGACGGAAAGCTAATAATGCTAAAAAGTTTGAGAGTCAGCCCAAAGCTCTTTGGTTTAAGTGTCACTGCAATCAAACCCCTGATTTGTTACATGCCACACAGGGCAACAACAACCCATACGCATGTGCAACCCAGAGCAGGAAACTGCACATCCCTAGATCTGTGAAATGTGGGAGGTGGATGTGTGTACAGGGAGAAAACACTAAAACACACAGATTTTTTATTTTTTTAGATGTGGCTTTTTTTAAATATGCTTATTAATCACATGCTGAAAAAATGTAAATTTAGCTTGAAGTGGGGGAAAAGATTCAGCGTAAAACCAATTCAAGTAGCAAAACGCACACAATGTGTTGTTTAAAAAAAAAAAAGATATGTGAGCAGTTTTTTGTTTCACTTTTATGACATGCCAGTCAATTAAAACACATCTCAAGTCTCCTGACTTAGTAGGTATATTGTGTCGGTATTGTTGTACAGCCGGCTGAAACAAGATATTAGCACGCATTGCATAAAAAAGGTACTTTCCCTTGTTTTTCCTCACAGACATTAAATCAATAATATTGAAAGAGATGATTGTTTATTACTTTCTTCAAGATCAGAAGTTTACATACATGATGCATCAAGCATGTCGCTGGAGCAAAATCAGTCAACCCCAGAGTAAAAGCAAAGATGCTGGCTCAAGCTGGTAGGAGAACGTTATTATTCACAGTGAAATAATCCATATATGGACTGCATGATGAGGCTACCAGGGATTTATTAAAGTAAAAGCAACTCACAATCTTGGCAGAGGAGAACAAGGACCAGGAAGCAAACATGAGCAGACCAGAACATGGTACGCTGGGACCTGACAATGGGTGTGGCAGGACGGGCTGACTAATATAGGAGAGGAGAGGAAAGGGACAGCAGGTGGAGGAGATTAACACAGGCGAGAAGAGTAAAGGTAATTTGGCTGAAGGAGAGCAAGAGAGCAAGGATCTGACAGAGACAGGAGGGAAGCAGAATCTAATAGGAATACATGAATAATGATCAAATAAGATGGAATATCCTAACTAACAAAACTGAGGACAGGCAAGCAGGGAAATAATGATCTAACAAGAATAAACTACTAAAATCATAACGAGCAGGAAAAAAACGACTAACGACAGACACACAAATCTAGAGATAATAACCAACACTAGAGAAGTGCAAAACACAAGTAAATCAAAATCCTGGGGATTCTGACAGGAACACGTCACAAACTAGGTGGCATCTTGAAAACATCAGCCTGGAAGTTAAACCTTAGGCACAAATGGGTCCTACAAATGGACAATGACTCAAAGCAGATTAGTTTCAAAGGGAGTTAAGGACAACAACATACATTTTTTGATGCTGCAGTCTCAAACCCTGATCTAGCAACATAGCACATTAATAAACCTAGCTGAAAAGTTGCCTGTTAACAATGATGCCTAAAACTTTAACCAATTACAGCAGTTCTTTTAGGAGGAATCGCAAAGTATAGTGAGAAGCTTGTCAAGGACTACCCTCAGACATACAGGCAATTCTAGCAAAGACTAATTAGATACATGATAACTTCTAGATCTGAAAAAAGTAAGAATATATTAAAAAAAATACATTAAAGGGGACATATGATGTGTTCTAATGTCTTTCATTTCACATTTAAATCATTCAGTTGAGGTCTACATAAAGTGGAACTACAATGCTTTGGTCTGAATTCCTCATTAATTTACCCCCCGCCACATTCCTTCTTTTACCCCCGTTCTGAGGTGAGTCTGAGATCAAACTCATTTTGGTGCCGTCTCTTTAAATCTAAAGGAGGCACTTCACACCTCGTCGTTCCACTCCACCACGTTCGGCCATTTTTGTAGTATGCTGGGGACGGTGACAACCGAACCTTTTGACTTATTCATTTGTAGCTTCGGACTTCAGCTTGGACTAAAATTGACCTGAGACATAAGAATGGATGATTCCCACAATTGGTTAGTCGGAAATCCATGACCTTGTTTAGCAGATCGGCAGCAAATGTAATAATAATAATAAAAAAAAACATAATGTAGAACAGAGAAAACAGAACAGCTTGAAAAATATGACCCCCAAAATAATATAACTATATCTATGCAGCACCTGAAGATCCATCCATCCATCCATCCATTTTCCGAACCGCTTTATCCCTCATGGGGTCGCGGGGGGTGCTGGTGCCTATCTCCAGGGTTCACTGGGCGAGAGGCGCACCTGAAGATAATAAATTCAAATTTCCTGCACTCACAGGGAATCCAGCTACAGAAGAAAATGTATTGAAGAGCTAAAAAAGTAGATGTTCCGTGAAATGTATTTCATTATTCTGGTATTTATAGACATAATTTTGTTAATTCTAAAACAGGAAAGATTTTGTTTGATTTAATGTCAGACAGTAACAAAGAAAGGTTATTTTTCTCTGTATAAAATATACGTTGTTACAGGATCTAGTTTTCAACTGTAAAAGGTGAGAATGACGCTTTATAATTCACACATAACACTGGAATATAACATAAAAAATGGCTAGACTATGCATCTTCTTTTGTACGGTGACCTTGAATGTCCAGAAAGGCACCTTTTAAATAAAATGTATTATTATTATTATTATTATTATTATTATTATTATTATTATTATTATTATTATTATTATTATTATTATTGTTATTATTATTATTAATAAATGGAGTGGTAGGAAAAGGTCTCCTCTTGTGACCCCTGCCGAAGCTTTCTGTCATGTAGATCTAGATCATTTTAGAGGATCTAATTCTCCTGCACACAACGTTTCTTTGATATAAACAAATACTAAATAAATCATTTAGTCCCAAAGCGTAAACACGTGGTCTTTCATGCATATTGCCATTTATGTTCTAACATGTAAAGGAAGTGATTTTTTTTTTTCTGTGATGAGAACACTGTGCGTCATTCCAACCACCACTCGCTACACACAACACTGACGTTTGTAAAAGCTCTAAATACTTCTTTATCTAATCTTAGATTTGTGTCTCTGAACACAGCAAACATGTACAGTGACTATCTAGCCTACATATTAGCATCAGCCAAATAGAGTCTTTGATTGTCATAAATACTCTACCAATAATTAATCAATGAATCTGTTTACCCTTCATCCTCCAGAACTATGGTTTGGAAACAGAGAACCTCAGAACACTGTCCCACAAGCTAAACGCTTCAGCAAAGAACCTCCAGAACTTCATCCTGGGCCGACGGAGGGGTGGTCATTATGACGGACGAGCCTCCAGACGGTTGCCTAACGATTTCCTTACCTCAGTGGTGGATTTAATTGGTGCTGCCAAGAACCTCCTGGCCTGGCTTGACAGGTAAGGTTTGTTTATCCTTGAAGGAGCAATAAGTAAGAAATATACTGTAAAATCAACCTAGATCATTCTCATTTGTCACCTGGGAGGGAAGTAACATTCCCTATAAACAACAATGTCTTAGTCAAGTTTTTCCCCTTTCAAACCTAGAGGTACGGTCCCGAACTACTTCAGTTTGGTTCAGAGCGGAACTCTGCACTGTACTGGTCATCAGCCGGGTCACAAACTGCTGTTAAGATGGCGTCCCGTTCTTCCACCAGCACTTGTTGACAGTCAGCCAGCATGCTTGCGTTGGTCATTCTGGCATGAGCAGCAGAGCCAAGCTGATCCCACAAGTGTTTAACGGGGTCGAGGTCAGAACTGCAGGCACGCTATGAAATCCTTTCTACAAATCCTCTCTCTCGGAGGATAGAGCTCAGTCTCTTAAGAGTGGAGATATGGGATTGCTCTGATTTCGGGATATAAACTATGTATGTCAGCATTGGGCTTGCCTCCACTGATGACACGCCCTGCATTTCCAGTGATGGAGAAGCTGGCCCACACCATCACAATGCCTCCACCAAAAGCTTTTGTCCATGAATGCAGCCCCCACACACACCTCTGCTCACAAAGGCACAAACGAAAAGAATTAATGCATTTTTGTTCCAATTGTGGCACTATTCATTAAGAAATAAACATGCTTTCCAAAAGTACACAATTTATTATCAAGATGCATTGTTTAAAGAAAGAAAAAAAAAATCAGTCAAACCCAAATATCCTTAGTTTTTGTGCCAGGTATATGTAGACTTTATAATAAACATTACAACTGCCATGAAATGAATACGATGTATGAATGATATGAGTAAATTAGGAAGGAGACAGGTCTTTGGTATAGTTTGCCGGTTACCATAAAGGGTCTAAATCTGATGTCGAACTGACCTTTTGAGAATTTATATGTTTGAATGAGTGATACTCTAAGAAAACAGGAGCAGTGGATACAAAACTTCAGATCTTGTTTTCAAACACTGACTGGAAAGCTTCTGAAATCAAGTCACCGACCATTACTCCTCAAAAGAACAAATGCTAAAGATCTCTGCTCATTACAGGTAAAAACATATTTTTTAAGGTCCAGTTTCACAGCTGATTATCTCTTTCAGTGAAAAAACCTTGTCAATACTGCCGACTAAGTCTAGCGGATAACTAAAGATGGGCTAGAAGTAAGTCCTAGAACCAATGGCACTGGGTTTTGAATAGAACAATGGCTATTTAAATGATGGATCCACCATGCAGTCACTTCGACTCTCTGGGAACTTTTTAAACAATTTTAGACAATTTCCTTTTCCTTTTTTTTCTTTTTATCTCTATGTCTTAATCGAACCTAAGATGTACATAGAGACATCTTTTCAGGCAATCTACAGTGTATGGCAGTTTTAAAAAGCTGCCACCTCTCTGCACATTCAATCACTGTTGGAACTTGTCATTTTTTGTTAATTATCAGTAAAATGAGAAGATATAGGCTTTCTATATGGGCTTTATTACCTATGGTTTAGACCTTCATTCACGCAATCCCGTTTTCTAAGACACATTTTGACTCTAATTATCCATTTTTAACAGAAAGACTAATAACCTATAAAAATCCGTATTAATTAATGTATTATGTTTATTCAAATTAGATTATTTGTTGGAAAATTAAGACTTTAGATGAGCATATGAAGTCATACAGCATCATGCTGCTTATGCATAAAGCAAAGCAGCATTGAGTTTTAGAAGATCCCTGGGCTAGACATTGTTCTGTGATATAAAACTAAATGTCGTCCCTGGCTATTGCTCTTCTGCTTTTTGGGGAAATTATTATTTTTTTGTTTATTTCCTCTTCATCATTCCCCTGTGTCGTATATGTGCTCATACTCTGAAGGAGACAAAAATAAAAGGAAAACAAAATGTCTTATTTTTAGCTGTTGCTACTCCATGTCTTGTAGTTTCGTCAGGAATGTAACTGTTTGAGCACATTTACGGCTTCTTCTGGATACAGTGCCTTGCAAAAGCCTTCTCCACACTTTAAATGTTCACATTTTGTCACATTACAACCACAAACCTCGGTGTTATTAGAATTTTGAGTGACAGAACGTGAATAGTTGTTCATAATTGGAAAATGTGAGAGAAAATGTGCAAGGTTTGGCAGATTTTCTTTCAAATTAAAATTAGAAGCGTGGTAAGCATTTATATTTAGCCCTCGTTAGTTAAGTTCTGTTAACGAAATTGCTTTCAGAGGTTAGCTGTTTAATAATCCACAGATCGGTTGAAGAATCATTCAACAGGAAAAGCATGCGCCCCACACTTCTGGACTTTGTGAAAGAGCAAGAAGAAATAGCTAGTTAAAAGAAATCTAGACGGATTTAGCCTCAAGGTTTGTCAAAAATCATGTTGAGAACACAGCAGTCATGTAAAGACCCTGGGCGTACCATCCCAATGGTAAAACTCGGTGGCTGAAGGATCATGCTGTGGGGATAATTCTCTTCTACAGAGATAGGGAAGCTGGTTATAGTTGATGAAAATAAATGCAAGCCAATCTTTACAGAAAACCTTCTGGAGGCTACAACAAGCTTGAGACAAGGTGTTGGTACTGCTGGAAAGTGAACCTCTGACCCAAAGCATCCAGCTAGACATAGTATAGTCCAATAATGACTGGGGCTGAAATGTCCACCGCCCTCGTTCCTTTATAACACAGTGTTCTTATACTGTATGTCACATTGTACAGCTTCCAACAAATATATATAAATACGTTAAAGTTTCAAGGGGTACTCCAAAGTACTGTATAGAAGCTTCAGTGATATCCAGGGAAAATGTGCACAGTTAGGTTTTGCTTTAGTTGATTCTTCAACTTTTGGACATAGACAGACAAGCTACTATCAGGCTAACTAGTTATGCTGGCCTAGAACCCAGCTCCTCTGTGCTGTTCTGTCAGCATCTGGATTTCGCCGCATGTTTATACCGATTCACCCCTAAATCCTACTCCTAAATTCAAGTTTAGCATTTTTTTCTTGTGTGGCCGGTGTGTTTGTCTGACTACGACCCTGCTTCTGCTTCTATGTTTCAGGTCTCCATTCGCCAGTGTGACTGAGTACTCGCTGCTGAAGAACAACATCGTGCAGCTGTGCTTAGAGCTGACCACCATTGTACAACAGGTGCTTCCACGCACAGCGCAAACATCAGACCATCTTACATCTCCATGCAGAATACAATCAGCAGTCTGGGGGGAAAATAGGATATTTTAGCAGCAACGTGAAGCGTTAGGTCTTCAGCAGCTGTACGATATATTTGTCAAAAGAGAAGAGATACTCTCATTGACAGATCACATCTTTCACTGCCAATGGTTGCGACTGAAACGGGCTCCATCATTTCCTGACCTCCATGTGCTCGCTCCCCCGAGTTACTTAAGCACGCCGCACACACATGCTATGCTTAAAAAAAACAGAAGAAGAAATAAACAATGCAGCTGGTGTTTGCAAACACTTTGGCTCTGTAGCCATCTCATTGTTTGGACAAAAAACTATGCTTTCTCTCTTGGACCTTGACCGTGGCCTCACAGTAAGAGCCTGCTCAGAGTATGTGTTCAGTGTGTTTATGCTTGTGCCCAGAGCGACTCCTGCAGCTGAGCAGATAACACCCAATCCCCTATTACAAGGGCCAGCGGAGATCGAACAGAAAGGGCCACCATAGGTCCACAATAGGCCGCACGAGCCCGTGGGCTGCCAGGGATGCAGCGAGAGAGACAAAGGTGGCAGCAGGGCCTGCGTTGATGCATCAAACAGATGTATTCACCGCCTACCGTACACATCTGGCGGATTCAGTGGGATGCTTCCCGGGAAATATGCAGATGCAGTAAATATGTTGGCACCTCTGGCCGAGATGTGAAAAGACTCAAAAATAGATTTGTCCCTTTTTTGCAGCAGTAATAAATGGGTAAAAGTGCACCCTACTGCAAAAAAGGAAAGCAAAAGTAAATAAAATTGTCTTGAAATTTGGGTATTTTTCCTTGATTTGAGCAGGTAAATGAGATTATCTGCCAATATAATGGGTATATTTAACCCTAAAAAAAGTTAATTAGATATACTGTACTTGAAATAAAATAATGGAGATGAGTTGTTCCTATTTTAAGTGCAAAGGTCTTGTTACATTGGCAGATCATTTAAACATGCTCGCTTAAATCAAGGATAATTGAAGACAATTTTACTCAATTTAGTCCTTTTTTTGCAGTGTAAAACTTTAGAACTTCGAATTAGTAACCAACAACTTTCCGTTTCGTGACACCGGTGTTTGTTTTTTTTTAGCCTTCAGCCACTAGCCTGGCTGGGGACTCACATGTTTGCTCCTTCACTGCACACAGCCAGCAGGAAGTTAAGGGAGGAGGGAAAACAACAACATCTAACTCTTCTCACTGTTAGAAAAAGAGTCACCAAGTGTCCCTAAGAACCATCCATCCATCCATCCATCCATCCATCCATCCATCCATCCATCCATCCATCCATCCATCCATCCATCCATCCATCCTCTTCCGCGTACCCTCTACCTTTTTGCGGTTCAAGACCATTGTCTCGGATTTGGAGGCACTGATTTTCATCACAGCCGCTTCGCACTCGGCTGCGAACCGCTCCAGTGAGAACTGTAGATCACGCCCTGATGAAGCCAATAGGACCACGTCATCCGCGAATAGCAGAGACGCAATCCTAAGGCCACCAAAACGGATCCCCTCAACACCTTGGCTGCGCCTAGAAATTCTGTCCATAAAAGTTATGAACAGAATCGGTGACAAAGGGCAACCTTGGCGGAGTCCAACTCTCACCGGAAACGAGTCCGACTTACAGCCGGCAATGCGGACCAGACTCTGGCACCCGTCGTACAGAGACCTGACAGCCCTTATTAAAGGGTCCGGTACTCCATACTCCCGGAGTACCCCCCACAGGATCCCTCGGGGGACACGGTCAAATGCCTTCTCCAGATCCACAAAGCACATGTAGACTGGTTGGGCAAACTCCCATGCCCCCTCCAGAATCCTGCTGAGGGTATAGAGCTGGTCCAGTGTTCCACGGCCAGGACGAAAACCACACTGCTCTTCCTGAATCCGAGATTCGACTATCTGAAGGACCCTGCTTTCCAGAACCCCTGAATAGACCTTACCAGGGAGGCTTAAGAGTGTGATTCCTCTGTAGTTGGAACACACCCTCCGGTCCCCCTTTTTAAATAGGGGGACCACCACCCCAGTCTGCCAATCCAGGGGAACTGCCCCTAATGTCCACGCAATGCTGCAGAGCCGCGTTAACCAACACAGCCCCACAACATCCAGAGCATTAAGGTACTCAGGGCGAATCTCATCCACCCCTGGGGCCTTGCCACCGAGGAGCTTTTTAACAACCTCAGCCCCAGAGATGGGAGAACCCGACCCAGAGTCCTCAGGCTCTGCTTCCTCAATGGAAGACGTGTTGGTGGGATTAAGGAGGTCTTTGAAGTATTCCGCCCACCGAAACACAACGTCCCAAGTCGAGGTCAGCAACACACCACCCCCACTAAGAACCATTGGGCACAATTTAAATGCTTACTGGTTGAAAGGGTGTGTGGTCAGAAAATAGCCCTGCTGTCACCATCATAAAGGTAAACACCTGGCGTTTACTAAACTTCGACTGGAACTGTGAGCATTAGTCAGTTAAAACTACCACTGAGATTTAGGCAGCAAAGTCCGTACTGTGATGTGAAACAATTTGTAAAGCACCTCATTCCCACTGTAAATCATTTGTAACATTGTGGCTGTGGGAAACCTTTAACAATGCATTGCATCATAAACTCCATAAATCCAAATCCCTTTTCTTGATAAAGCACATTAAAAAACTGTTTACCCAAAGTGCCGTACAATACTAAAAGTGTTCAAACCAAGGCACCAATATTAACAATAAAATATAACTAAAATGTACTACAAAGACTTTGGAAAGATAAAAAAGAAACAACAACAAACCACTTCAGACGATGTCAAAAGCAACTGAAAATAAATGTGTTTTTAAGAGACTTGAAAAAAAAGCGAGAGAAAAAGTCGGTCTAACATTTAATGGCAACTCGTTCCATAATTTTGGAGCCACGGCTGAAAAGGCCCCATCTCCCCCGAGCTTCAGCCTATTTCTTGGTACAACCATCACAAGCTGCTCAGCCGATCTAAGGGCCCTTTGAGAAACACGAGGCCGAAGCAAACAAAGATATTTCAGATAGAAAATCAGGTGGACTCTGTCAGTAAACTAAAAATGCGTCATCACTGGATCTTTCATGGGGATAATGATCCAGCACATATGGCCAGATCAACACAGGAAACAAAAATCAAAGTTCTTTTATGGCAATCTCAGCCAACAGACCTAAATCCAATAGAAAACCTGCAGAGTGAGCTGAAGCAGAGAAAGCATGAGAGATGACTCAGGACTGGCTGAGGAACGGTCAAAGATCCATTTGTTTGCTTTAACCTTAGAAAATATTGTAGGGGAGACAAAAGATGGTTGTATGGATTACTCAGAGGGTTATCAACAATTTCTCTAATTTAGTTGAAAAACATTATTTTCCTCACTGAATAAATTTACACAAAGATTGTTCCTTTTTTTTTACATTTTATCTGTGTGAGATTTTACTTTAATAAAATATTTTTTCATACCTTTACCAGGAGTTACAAGAATTGTACCCATATCTGTTTGAACTTTTCACAACTTCTAAACAGCAATATGTTGTTTTCACGTGACACTGTATCTTGCATGTGGATCAGTTAACCATGTTAGATAGACTACAATGTAAAGATCATGACCCTATTCTCTTTTTGTCCTGGACATTTGGAGCGGACGTTTCCATTTCGTTAATTGTTTGTCCTTCTCTGCTCCTGTCCCCTTTAACAGGACTGCACTGTGTATGAAACAGAGAATAAGATCCTTCATGTGGTAAGTGTTTGCCCAAAAACAGGGTTTCCAAACATTTAGTTTGCCTTGCTTTCAGTCCGTGGATGCTTGTGTGGACGTATCCCACGCTAGTCTGCAAAGTATATTTTTAGAATATTTCCAAGACACATTCAATAAATGCACCAAGCGCTTTGCCATTTCGGAACATTTTATGTCAATCGATGCCACTCAGAACCTCTGATTGTTGTAAGCCGAGAAAGCATTTTAATTGATTCGGCTTTGGAAACAAAACATTTTCATTAAAAGTGACACATTTGAGCACACTCCGACTGCAATTGATCCGATGCCTGCCCGTGCTGTTTGGTTTTGGTAAAAACGCGTGTCTGGTGAAGTGCGAATAGGCCGCGAGCCTTTTGAAAGCCCAGTTGTGGGCCGTGTGTGTGTGTGTGTGTGTGTGTGTGTGTGTGTGTGTGTGTGTGTGCGTGCATGCCTGTGGATGGGGAACTGTCCGTGTCCACGTGTGAAACGGAGTGAGCATCCAGTGTCTGATCTGGGCTGACAGTTGGATCGGGACGCTTCCTGTTGCCATTCAAGGTCAGGTGGAGGGAGCGAAGTGTGCAGAGCAGAAAATGGCTCAGCATTTACCAGCAGAGAACAAACACAGATTAGTTAGATAATGCTTTCTAAAAATGTCTGCGTCTCCAGATCGAGTCATTCGACTGTATTTGAAATGAAGCTCTGCTCATTGTGTGATGTCCCCTTTTTCAAAAGGAGTCACCCCTAAGCTTTTTGGTTGACGTACTGCGGCCATTATATCCCTGATTTGCTGCATGCCGTGTGACAAGACGGGAAAATAACAACCGGGAAATGTATACATCCTAATAGCTCTCAGTGTGTGCATGTGCGCTATGAAACCTAGATGCATGTGCAACCCCTGCTGCTGGGCTAAAAACTGCACTGAGTCTGTAATATGAGGGAGGCGTGCAAGGATACAGTACAAAAACAGAAAGGCGGAGGGTTTTTTTTTTAGAAGGAGCTTTTTATACATGCTTATTTATCACATAGTGAAAAATGTAAAATTAGGTTAGACTCGTGGAGTGATTCAGATGGTAACGATTTAAATAGCAGCAAATACATACCAGATGTTAGGTTTATAATAAGAAAGATATAAGATGGATTTATTTTTTTACTGTTGTTCTCACTTTCTAACATTAACTCTGACCTTACCCCGTTTTACACCAGATACCAATATCAGAATGATGTTCTATTTATTTATTACTGTCTTTAAAGTCAGCATGTAACAAACACTAACATTATTTTTGCCTTTAAAGATTTTGGTAAAGCCCAAGTGAGTATGCCATTGTCTTACCAATAGGGTAACTGGTGCTGCAATGCCTCCCGCCTCCATTTTCCAGGGTAATTTGTTATTGCTTTATATATAAATAATCTGATGCAAACTTGACAGCGCTTTAAAGCTGCTGTAGGTAACGTTTGTATAAATGTATTTTTTACATATTTGTTAAAACGGTCACTGTGTCCTGACTGTAAAATATGAGACAAATTATCTGATTTTTATCTGAAATTATCCTCTCAGTGGTCCTACTGCTATTGGCAGAAATACACTGCTCCCGGTCAGAAACAACCAATCAGAGCCAGGAGGGATGTCTGTCTCCGTAGGGTGTGATGTTCAAATTTTCAGGCTAAATCCACGTTTTTTTTTTTTTTCAAAACTCCCTACCCACAGCTTTAAAGGTTCGTATAGCGTTTACATAAAGTTCTGTGACATTTTTCAGAATGAAGTTGTTTAAAGACAGTAATTAACCTTGGCGTTAACTTTAGTCTCTGAGAACAAGTAATCTGTATTTATACTAAATATGAGAGTTAAAAGAGTTTGCTATTCCAGGTAAGATATTAACTGTCTGTAACCATTTAAAAAACTGGATGTATAAAGGTATATAGCCACGTAATATGCTTATATAAAAAAGACTGAAAACCATTTGATCATGATAAAATAAGGTCATATACACCAAGCCTCCATCTTGATAGTCCCGTTTGAGCCGAAAGATAATTCCCTCTCGGGTGCGATGATAATTATAAACAGACATGGCGACATCTACTGGCAGAATCGCAGAACTATCATAATTCTGGTTTCCTTTATTTATAAATTAATTGTAAATAATGCCGACCGAGCCTGAATGTCTGCAATGCCTCGCAGTAAAGCGGCAGCTCGCTGTGATCGAAGACCAACCATTATTAATTAAACAAAACGATCTACAGCAACTTTAAGAGCCTCATATCAGAACATTTACTCACGTCAATCAACTCTGCGGTCACATCTGAGCAATTGGCAGCTTTTGCGTCCGCTTCAGAGAACACCAACGTTCATACTGTATTACTAAATGTCGCTGTAATGTTCATACTGTATTCCCAGTGACATTCTAGTCATTTCTCTCTCGGAATCATAAATGTTTTGGGGGGTTTCCTTGACCGGATCTTGGGCCATTCTGCGTTGTTTCGCCAGGAGATGATAATAGCCATTAGCCCCTTGTTTTAACCCCTGCTGCGCATGCGCAGTACATACTTCTGTTAAAATTGTAAATAAACATGAAAGGCTTTGTTTACTGAACAAACTGAGCAAAAACAAAGCATAAAACACCAGAATTACGAACCAATACGCCAGCAGGACGTGATAATCTTTCATAAAAACTTTGTATGCAACCAGAGTGAGCTGCTGAAGCACAAGTAAATAAAACAGTCAAATAACGTGGCTATGCACCTTTAACATGCTGCAGCAACACACTCACCAGCAGAGATTGCTTCAAAGAGGCCTCCGTTTTAAAAGCGCAAATCAATACTATATTTTCCCAGCGGTCTTATAATCATTATCATATTTAACCAAAACACATTCAAATAATAATAGCCCAACGTAAATTCCTTCACACGGATGTATCAGCTGATTGAATTATGTAGTAAACTGCACCCAGACACAGTTATAGCTTGCTTTAAATCCAGCATGGGTTTCATGCTGGCCACTATAGCGCAGTTGTATGCTAGTTTGCTTCTTCTCAATAATGCAGAACTCACTGCTTCACTCGTCTCCACTAGACTACAGCCTGCAGCAATCAGATGGACAGGAAGTGTGTGCGTGTGTGTGTGTGTGCGTGTGTGTGAGTGCGTGTGAGCCTGCGTGTCTGATGGAGCGTGAAGTGTGTATGAATGTTTTTATGTGCATGCATGCATAAGGATGAGAGGAATTACATAACCCCGTCCTAGTTGTGTGTTTTTTCTCTTTCCCTTGTTTTCTCCCCCATCCTCCTAGACTCTCTCTCTCTCCCACCTTCTTGCCTTTGTGTCTCTCTCAGTCGTTCCTTCTCCATCTTTTCTTCCAATGTCTGAGTATGTATTTGTCCAATAATGGCGCGTGTGTGTGTTTGTGGGAGCGTGCGCCGTGGGACCACGCAGGTGCGGACAATGAAGCATGTAACTGCGCTTGGTGTGTGTTAGCAAGTGGGACTCTGCGTCGGCGAGGAAGAAAATGCAGGAGATCACCAGAATGAAGAAACGTTTCTGTAACGTGTCCATAGAGTGAGAGAGTCTTTTTTGCACGCCCACCTACAGGTCCCCCGTTAAAAAAAAAAGTTCACAGAAGTTCTCAAAAGTTCAGTCTCCCTGCTACGCCATATATATATATATATATATATATATATATATATATATATATATATATATATATATATATATATATATATATATATATATATATATATATATATGGCGTGGTGTGTAGCAGGGAGACTGAACTTTTATATATATATATATATATATATATATATATATATATATATATATATATATATATATATATATATATATATATATACATATATGAACACTGACACAAAAAGAGGTACTGATGGGGTATGTGCAGCTCACAGGATGAATCCCATGCTCCAGGCTGCGGTGTTTGTGTGCATGCATCCATACGTGCATATCCTCAATCCTTTACAGCAGCAGATAGATCGAGATTAAAAGATTATTTCATTCTCTTATCTTTGCGTCATTGCGCTCAAAAATACTGCTCCCCCGGACCTCTTAGCCGTTTTCCGTTTACATTTTAGCCCGTGTGTGTGTGTGTGTGTGTGTGTGTGTGTGTGTGTGTGTGTGCATTGAGTAGGATTGAGTCTGGATAACCTATGAGACAGGACGGCTGGGATAAAGGTCTGCACAAGCACCGCAGTCACTCAGCCGAGATTAAAAGGCCGAAATGTTGCTGATGGGAAATGAACGTGCATGTGTGATCAAGCAGACAAATAGCCAGAAAAATGGCCAAGCCTCGCTCAGAACAAAGCCAAGGAAGAGCTGCCCTACTCGGCGGGCATGTTTGCTCGTATTTAGGATGGAGCAAAAAAAAAAAGGAATTAGGAATTTGGTCCACGGGGAGAGCTGTCTAGTTGGATTTTGTGGGATGTCTTAAAATGAGTAACGGCAACGAACAAAAAGCGAGCTGTGTAATTTCAGCAAATATCACCTGGGTATGCTGGGCTGGCTAGCGGTGGTGATGCATTGTTTTGTCCGTCAGGGCATCTTGTGGGCATGCCTGTGGACGGACTGTGACAGGAAACAGTTTGTGTGATGGAGTGATGGAAATGGTGATGTGGAACAGTCTGATAAAATGATGTCTGTTTCACCTCCTCCAGCTAGGTCACAGCATCACCCGTGGGCCAAAACCAATCTCAATAACGTTCTCTCTTTCTCCCGTGGTGTCTCTTTCTCTCTTCCTGTTTGTGTTTTTTTGTTTTTCTCCACCTTCAGTGTAAAACCCTAGCAGGGATTTGTGACCACATCATCTCTCTGTCGTCGGACTCTCTGGTCTCTCAGTCTGCACATTTGGAGGTGGTCCACCTTACCAGCATCATGCCCAGCGAAGGCCTGGTGAGGGCACACTGGGAAATTCACATACTAAAAACAATGCTGTTTTTAAGGTGTTCTTTAGTACTCTGACGTGGTTTTATGTGTTTTTATTGTGAAAGTGCTGAATTGATGATAGCCATGTCTGGATGAAATTGTTTGATATACCCAATACTTTTAGAGACTGACAAATCTGAACCAGGTTATGGACTGGTCTCTTTTACAGCCATGTTTCTGAATCTTGTTCACAAGCTTAGTTTGAAGTCATGCTCTCTGGTAGTAATTTGCAGAGCCTTTTCTGATCCAAGGCACTGATTTTCAGAATCGTATTTTTTATTTTTTTAATGCGTTAATGTCTGAGATACTACTACCAGTAGAACTGTGAATAATTTGTATGCTAAAATGGTTGGGAGTGGAGAATACTTCTGTAAACAGTGTAGTTGGATTGATATCAAGGACATGTCCCACACGTTAGGTACTAAACCATCTTTGTGCCAATCTCTGTTATATTTTCTTTTCTTTGCTAAAAGAAAAGCAAGTTTCAAATATACAAGATAAGCCACATTTACCCAAGGGACATGTGTTCATTGGCTGAAAATCTCCAATGTCTCCAATTGTCTTTATCTGAGACAATTGTGCAATTTTAGCTCTGGCAGTAGAAACATACATCATACTAAAAAAGGGAACTTTTTTTTAAAACACACTAATCTACAGTGGCTGGTTTTAGAACTTTTAAACAAAGCGAGCAGACCCAGAGAATAGACCGTCTTCAGTTGAAAAGGCAAAATGCAAGAACGTTGTTGTTTGGACGTATGTCGATAACCTTTTTTTTTTTTTTTTTTTTTTTTTTTTACAATCCTTTCTGCAGAGCAATGGTTACAAAATCGAGTAGCACTACAAACTAGGTGAACCATCTTAAAGAGAGAATGAAACATCTGATGCAGGAAGCTCCATTTTCCATCCAAAGAAGTGGATTATGAAACCACCTAAACTGTAAAGGTAGAACATGGTGAAAGGACGAATTGAATAGCACCCCTCCTTTACCTCTCGGTTCAGTAGTAAAGGAATTAGTTGCACTGGCTTGTAATTAAGAAACATTAGCTACGTTTACATGGACAAAAGTAATCGGAATAAAGGGCCGATCATGCAAACAAGCCCGTCGGAACACTGTGATCAGATTAAGCTCAATCAGAATATAATTGTAATCCGAATGAGAGGGGTGGTTTATGCCGATTGATAATCCGATCAACATGTGTGTAAATACTTGTCAGGATCAAGTTATTCTAAATGTGGCAAACTGACCTCAGTGCGCATGTGTGCCAGACGTAAACATGAAGCATTTGCGCCTTGTTGAGAGGCGGGCTCCCGATACAACCTTTCTATTCGAAATATTAAAAGAGCTCAAAACTATTATTTATTCAGTAACGTTTCAACTGTGATTAGAACCTGGTGCAAGTCCAGCCTGGGCTCTCAGAAGACAAACAAAGTCATATAATACTGCTTTGTTTACTCTTTTTTGTTGTTCAGGAAAGAAGGAAGTGCTTCTTCTTCTGTGTTTTTTTAAGGAAATTTGAAAACTGTGCAGGTCAATGTGGTTCTATTCTGAATAAAGCCAGGTGCATATACATGCACATTATGATTGGATTAATTGATTATGTGCCCATATAAATGGTACAATCTGATTATTTTTTGTTTTTTAATCCGAACACATTTCAATCTGATCATGAAATTTTGTGCATGTTAACATAGTTAATGATGAAAAACATTATATGTGCTACACATCTCAATGACAACAAGCTGATAGAAGATAAGGAGTTTTTGTCTCAAACTAGTTATATATATATATATATATATATATATATATATATATATATATATATATATATATATATATATATATATATATATATATATAATGTGTGTGCCTGTGTTGTTTTTTTCTCTTCAAATGATCAGAAACACAAAAACTAAACAGGATTGTCGCTTTACAGTAATAAAAACATGTTTTTTCAAGTACTTGTTCAACAGAGTTATAGGTACACACTTCCATCAAGGCTATTAACTTAAGCATAAAGATACAATTATGCCTTTTTCTTCTTCATGGCTGCTGACTTCGGTATTGACTTTGCACCAAAAAGGACAATAACAATATTGCCATACTTACATTAATAATATATGTCTGGTCTTTATTAGAAAGAACCAAATATTTTTACATGACATCGCAATTCTATTGATTATCTAATATTTTTTCTTGCAATCGGAACAAAGATTAAAATGATAACATTTTGGCAACTTTAAAGTAATCCCACACTATGTTTTAGTCAATTTTGCTTTAATTCTTTTATAGCACCACAACACTTTTCTACCAAAATGCCGGTGATCTACATCCTGCACACAGTGAATCCATAGAAAGGGAAATGTTTCCAACCACAAGAACTGAAGTCCAGTTGTTTTCTTTCTTTACCCTGGTTGGACTTAATACCACCTACTCAGCAGCCAGAATCTACCAGAAGGCTGCAACTTCATATATGAATAATTTATTTCTTTGGTTCTCTCCCAGCCTATTTAGTAAGGGTGAAAAGGTACATGCAGATGTTAAGTGCAGCCTTTTCAGCTTCACTGACAGGTGCACCAAAGCAGTCCACTTTTGTCTTTGTTGCCCCGCTCCAACTTTAAAAGCAATACCAAACAAAGCAGAGTGAGAAGTGTGGATGAGCACTAAAGTCTCCTGTTTATTGCTTTATTATGCCTTCGGCTAGAAACTCCCCGTTCTGAACGATGCAAATGGGGAAAGAAAGCTGGACCAAACCAAGCCCTTATGTCAGCATTTTTTCAACAGTGATAAGGCACATAGCTAGCTCTACACTGAATGTAATTATTCACTCAAGACATCCAATCGAGCATTAACACCTCCGGTATGGAGAAAAATGGGCGAAAAATACTAATCCAGCTGCCTGAAACCTTCAGCCAGTCCCAAAACGCCACGGGAGTCTTTATAGCAGCAGACACGAGACCCCATACACTGGTACTGTGGCCAGAGGAGTCTGCCCGACAACAGCTGGTTTCACAGTTTTCCTTACAGGTGTGCTTCTATGGTGCAGTCAAGTGCAACTCCTGCACTGATCAGAAATGAAAGCAGGGTAATTTAAACCTTTTTTAAACTGAAGCATTTATTTTTTTAGAAAATGTCCTTGACAGCAACATTGGCCATTTTCAAATTATCTTAGTGTTGTAAAATAGTTTTATTACACTGCAAAAAGGGAACTAAAAGTAAGTAAAATTTTCTTGAAATAAATGTATTTCTCCTTGATTTGAGCAGCTAAATAAGACTATTTGCCAATGGAATGAGTATTTTTACCCTTAAAATAAGATAATTAGATATCCTGCACTTGAAATAAGATGATGGAGATGAACTGTTCTTATTTTAAGTGCAGGAATCTTATTCCATTGGCAAATAATCTTATTTACCTGCTCAAATTAGGGAAAAATGCACTCATTTCAAGAACATTTTACTTACTTTAAGCTCAATTTTGCAGTGTAATTCCGAGATCAATTTTCAATCAGATCTCTATTGCCAACTCTTTAATAATAGTAGCTTTTATGAAAAGCAACAGTTCAGGAGTGTTGGAAGGGCGTGGTAGGTTGTTGTTGTTGTTGCTATATCTCAAAACTACCGCTACATCCGCTCTTGTCAGTCAGCTTCATCTTTTAGCTTTGGTGATTCTCCGTCGTTTCAAACATTTTCTCATTCCCTTTCTCTTTCTCTCTCTCTCGACATGCGCTTGTTTTTTTCAGGGGATGTATATCAAGTCAACATACGATGGACTACATGTCATCACTGGAACCACAGAGAATGTACGTTTGTCTTGGATAAAGCTAGTTAGAAGTCTGAAGCGCTCCAAGTAAAAATGACTATAGGCACTGTCTCAGTATCAGCTAAATTTCTTTCCCACCGTTCTTCTCTGTCCTCCGATGTCTCCGTCTGCAGTCGCCTGCAGATCAGTGTAAGAAGATCCACGCCGGAGACGAGGTGATCCAAGTCAACCACCAGACAGTGGTGAGTTAAAAAGCTGCAAACAGAAAAACTAAAACGTGCTGAAGCTCTGGGAATGTACCTGCTCTGTGTACCTCTTCAGTGAACAGACTATAAACTGTGGCATTTAACAGCAGCACCCTATGACAAACTGTCCTGTGCTCTTATTTCAGTGAAGGCTACTAAGGGTTGCTGTCAGAGCAACTACAGTGGTTTACAAATGCATTTATATCCCTTTAACTTGATTTTTGTCATTTTAGAAAAGTTCAACCACAAACATCATTGTAATTTGATCTAAACTGGTCACAGGGCAATTGACCAGCTGTGATCAAGTCCTTTTCAGCCTCAAATAAGCTTTCGTCCAGTTTTGTCCTTTAGCTTCATCCATTCTTCCAGTCTCTGAAAAGCGTCCAGGCCCTTGCAAAAGAAACGTATTCCCACAGCACGATGCTGCCACAAACATAATTTTATTGTAATATGTTCAGGGTGATGTGTAATGTCAGTTTTCAGCTCTAATAGCATTTTCCATGCAGGCCAGAGAGTTGTGGTCTTATTTGACTCTCTAGGGCACTTTCTTCCAAAGACCTGCTGTGTTCGGTATGTGGCTGGTGGCCACCTGCAAACTGGACTTTTTGGTTTTCCTTCAACAAACTCTTTCTTCAGACCTCTTTTCCAAAAACGTCACATTTGTGGAGCACATAACCAGTAGGTGCTGGGGTCAAAATATTCTCCTACCTGAGCTGTGGGTCTCTGTAGCTCCCCCAAAGTCACCTTGGATCTCTTGCCTCTCTTATGTGCTGGTCATGCTTGGCCTGTCGGTTTAGGTGGATTTCTATGTCTTGGTCGGTTTGCAGATGTGCCATGTTCTTTTATTTTTGTATAATGGGTTGAAAGGTTGTCGGTCAGAACCGCTCCGCCCAGGTTAGGATGTCGTTTTAAAACTGGAGTGCTTTTAATTTCTTTTTGTCTATATATTTTTTTGTGTCTCTGTTCTTTCTCTTTTTCTCGTCATCTGTCCTCCATGTCCCTCTTTGCTTCTTCCCCCGTCACGTTTGGCTTCCATTTGTATATATAACACCTTAACAACACTGAAATAAATGATCAAGTGTCAAGTGTCAAGGGAGGATTCTTAGATTTAAAGCCTCCTTTGGTAAAACAAATATATCTGGCATAACACCCAGAGCACCATTCTGCTTCCCATGAAACTGGCAATGACAAAGTGGAAAAATAGAAGTGCTTTTAACCTAATCGCCGTGAACTGTGCTCTCGGTTAACTAGTTTAGTGATTACTTTATGCTGGTCTGCCGCATGAAGTCCCAATAAAATGCCTTGAAGATTGTAGTTATATCGTGACACAATGTGCAAAAGTTTACGGAGCGTGCGTTTGCCAGGCTCACTGTTTGAATTGCATAAGTTGCATTCAGGGCATCGGATCAGAGGGAAGCAGTAAAAACGGGCAGCCATTTTAAACAGAGCAGAGCTTTTTGTGAGCATTACTCATAATGTCCTCAAACAATCTGTTCCGGTGTTGATTCGAGATTTCTGAAAAGGAAAAAAAAAAAAAACGTCGCACCTGTCTGCTGTGGCTGTCACACGCGTGCATCTCTTCACTTGCCACCATACATGATACATGATGCTCATGCAAAAGTATTACAGTGCTGTGCAGCGGTGTTGGATTGACGTTTTGATAGAGGTACGCGTTACCCCACCCCCCCTTCTTCCTCAGGGTGACAGTGCAGATCGCACCCTGCCAGGCTCACAGCTTCAACCCTTTATTACTCCCTCCGCTAGGCCCTCACCGCTCTGATCCCTCACTCTGGGGGAGGAGATAAGCAGTGGGAAGCAGAGGTGTGTGTGTGTGTGTGTGTGTGTGTGTGTGTGTGTGTGTGTGTGTGTGTGTGTGTGTGTGTGTGTGTGTGTGTGTGTGTGTGTGTGTGTCGGGGGTGAGAGTTGAGCTGGGAAGAGTGGGGCAAAAAAGAAGTAAAGAGGGACTTGGGGAGAGGAGTAAACAGATAAAAAGGAAAGGGGGGAATCAGAGGGAGGAAGTTAACAGCTCCAAACTGAGCTCATTGGGAGGAGAGAGGAACACGCGGCGAACACAACACAGTTGATAAGTTTATCTAGCCGGGCTTCAAATTAAATATGAGATTAGGGGGAACACTGAACGAACAAATTCCATTACATTAAAGGATGATTATGTCGGCCTAACCCGTATATTAAACAAACAACACCGACGGCCAAGTCTGGGCCAGGGAGCGTTGTTTGAGACTTCAAAAACGGGACTTGCAGCTTTTAGCTCGGCTAGGTTGAACGTGGGATCTGTTTGAAAAGGCAACATAATTACGCGGAGGTAATAGCATCTGGGAAAATAATGAAGACCCCTGGGATTTTAGAAATCTCTTCGGCAGCAGTTTATGCTGTTTTTTTTTTTTTTTTTTTTTTTTACTTTTTGTAGATAGGTGTCCTCCTGTTTGTCTTTACGCTCTGCTTATTTAGATA
Organism: Fundulus heteroclitus; assembly: GCF_011125445.2. Taxonomy (NCBI): domain Eukaryota; kingdom Metazoa; phylum Chordata; class Actinopteri; order Cyprinodontiformes; family Fundulidae; genus Fundulus; species Fundulus heteroclitus. Next base: position 30,792,496 of record NC_046383.1, on the reverse strand, counting down.
AGAGAAGAGCTTTACGCGGCAGATCCAGACTGCCTCAGATTCAGCTGTTGGTCTAGGGCTTTATTATTAGTCCACCAACATTGGCTGGAAAGGTTAGCGAGTCAAAATTCACCCTCTTTATCTCAATATACACTCCCTTAATAAAACAGGCAGCTCATCGTTAAAAACCCAAATAATTCATAAATATGGTAAATAATGTTTCAGAAAACACGCTTCATTTTAAGAACGATAATAAAAAAAACAGCTGCAAATACTTTTTTTATGTGCTAAGCCACAGTATGGTCCTTGCTGTTGCTTCCCTTTCATGACATTGTGGTAACAACTCCCACTTCTGCAAAGGAGTTTGAACTTGACGATGGTCAATTAATCAAGTGGTTTAATTAGTGGCATGCCGCTGCTGCTACTGTTCCTTCTAGATCCTGCAAAAACGGCCAGTGTGTCATTTTTTTCCCCATTCACTATACAAACAGTCATGGGAACGTCCTTTTTTCCCCCTGATTGTATCTTGCCTTGGCTTTGATCAACTATTGCGACTAAAATCCGAGGACCATAGTTAGAGAGCTTTTCAACGTACTCGTGAATAAGTGGCAGCAAAAAAAAAGGTGGAGGTACGAAGATTTATCACTTTTTGACGCACTCCAGCTACGTGTTTAGCCCCAATACTTCAGATCTGAATGCTAAGATTTTCTGCAGTAATCATTTTTGTGACTCATTGCTTAATGGATGGATACTGGAGTGGATGAAAGCCAGCGCTGTTAGATGACACCCATTTCCTTGACACTTGGCAGGGAACCACAGCTGAACAGCTTGGATTTAAATCCACATCACAAACGAAAGATGTACAACCTCAGCAAACTGCTGGGGATTTTATTTTATTTTTATTTTTATTGGGGGGCGCGTGGGTTGAAATGAGGCAGAAACATAGAAAACAACAAACCGGCCACAGCAAACAATTTTTTCATCAGGAATACATTGGAACAAGTATGTCTGTTTGCACATGTGTGTGCGTGTTGAGGGTGTGTGTGTGTGTGTGTGTGTGTGTGTGTGTGTGTGTAGCGGCCTCTGCAGACTGCCAGTAACTGAGACCGATGTTGCCAATCAATGAGCCGATGAGCGCTGTGAGCTCTGGAGACGGCCTGGCCTGAGCCACATGAAAACTCCGCAGTCAGCATTTCTCTTGTGCTCCTTTCCCCACTCGCTCTGTCTTACCACTTATACCGACTACCCTGCTGTTTAGTTCAGTATGACACCTTTTCTTTTAACCACTACTCCTTAGTCTTTCTGCCGCACACGTTCCTAGAACTTCATCATTCAATTCAATTCCATTTTATTCATACAGCGCCAATTCATGAAACATGTCATCTCGAGGCACTTTACAAAGTCAAAATCAATCATATAATACAGATTGGTCAAAAATTTCCTATATAAGGATGATGCCCTTTTCAGTTTTAGAATGCTTATGAATTCAGACAAAGGCAATTTTTTTTAGTCAGAGAAATTTCAAAGATCAAAGAAATAATCTTTGATTTTATTGGCTATAACGTCAGCATGGGGAAAGGAGCTAAATATTAGGGTGATGGCAAGGAGGCCTTTCCAACCTCAAAGACCTGGAGCTCATGATAAATTGGTGATGATAAATTCCAAATGCCAGTGGAAACATGGAAAAAGTTGATAAACAATTCTGAAAGCCATGGCCAATAAAACTAATCTGAGAATGGTTATAATAATCTTTAACTTGTAATTAAAAAAAAAATAGCAATTAGATCAATTTTTTTCAAAGTTGATACTCCTTTTCCAACGTTAAATCTCTGTCTGATTTGTAATCAAATTTCTTGTTTGAATGCAAATCGTTTTGACTGTGAACTTGTCAAAAGGGCCTATGACTAATTAGTAACTGAACGTGTCCTCCTCAGGTGGGATGGCAGCTGAAGAACCTGGTGAACGCTCTGAGGGAAGACCCGTGCGGAGTCATTCTCACGCTGAAGAAAAGGCCCCAGAACACCCTGAGCTCCACTCCAGCTCTGCTCAGGAACGTGCGCTGGAAACCGCTGGGCCTGCAGGTAAACAGAAGCATCTCTATGCGTTTCCTCGATTTCACCCTCAATCTTCAGACTGATAAGAAGTCTATCTTTTGACATTTCTTACTTGTTCTTTTCAAAAAGGAGGCTCTTTTCCACTTTCATTCTTGTGTCAGCATTCGTGTTGAGTGCTGCTGGTTGCTAAACATGAGTGACCTCAAAACAAACTAAATAAATCTAAACGTTTCTGTAAATGGCATGGTGCACCATGGGCTGAGCTTTATAATGAAATGTCAGTATACTTGGAACAGTGTTCATATTCCTTGAGCTTGCTGGTATTTTGTCAGATAGCAAGCACCGAAATTGGTATTACATTTTAGTGGGAAAGATTTCCCATCAGATGTGGTTGGATTCCCTGTCCCTGGGAAGGAAGACCAGAAAACTTCATGTTGGTGTCATCTGACCAGAGCGCCTCCCTCCACACGGCTTGTGGCATAACTCCAAACAGGACTTCTTCGGCCTGTCTTTAAGCACCGGGTTTCACTCTGCCACTCTTCCATAAGGACTAGACTTGTGGATTGAACAACTAACAGTTGTCCTGCCAGCAGATTCTCCAACCTGAGATTATGGAATCGTTTCTGCTCCTTTATTTGTAAAAAACAAAAGAAAGTGAAAAAAAATTTCTTTTCTTTTGCTTAATGATTACCTACTACTTCAGGTTGGTCTATCACATGAAATCCCCAAGAAACCACATTGAAATCTTTGGTTATAAAGTGGAAAGCGTTAGTTAGGAATGGCTCTGTATACCTATAGACCTATTCTGGGTCACCCAAAGGTCTAGTTTCTCAGATTTACTGACACTCAGGGTTCCAGTCCCTCAACCTTTGCTCCGACGAACACCTCCTTTCATCATATGCTGTGGCTCGGAAACGGTGGAGCACTTCAGGGCTTGCACGTGCTTCACTTGAGGGCAGCAGCTTTATAAATCTTTCCTTCATGTTGCATATTTTACAGTTTTCGCTGCGCGGAAAGAACAAGTCGTGCCGAGACGGATGGAGGGGTTAGACGAGGGCGAGCCCGACACCGCCTTGATGCTTTGTGAAGCGCTGACTGTCTTGTCAGCCTCCCGTGTTGCACGGCTGCTATTTTTAACTTTGCGTCAGACCAGTTCATTTACATGCTACTTCCACGCTTTGATCTCTGTTCATCGGAGCACAGCTGCTCTAACCCCCCCCCTTCGCTTTATGTTGCTTTCTGTTAACCGGCGCTTTCATTCCCTCTTGCAGCAATCGCTATCTCCGTCCGTCCAACATGAACTACGGCGTGGCTGCGTGTGAATTCATGTGAGCCGTTTGCTCGAATTCTGTTCAAGGCCCCATTAAGGCATTGCTCCAGACAGTTTCTTTTAAATGAACTGCTTCTTGTTGCCCCTTCCTGCCATGCTGCCGCTGACTCCACTTGCTTCTCGGGGGCTTGTTGTTGGGGTTGCTGTGTGGAAGAACAGAGGACCGGGGTAATGGCTCCCCGACAGACAGCCATGACGGAGGACGCCGTGAGCGTCCAGATCTGAGCTGGGACTTTTGCGGGAGAGTGAACGAAAGGAGTGTTTTAGATTTTCTTTCTTTCTCTATTTCTCTCTTTCTCTCTCAGAAAGGCTTGAGCTTTTAATAATTCATAAGCGACGACATGCAGCTCCACTGGCTCTGAAACAAGAGCCACTACTCAGCAAATGCTGGAGATAATTCACTGAATCCAAAATCTCTTGCTAAACAGCTTGTTTCGGAGCATATTTTTTTACGTGCGTGTCCATGATAGGAGGGGCGCACGCAAACGGACAATAATGGCTGTGATCGTCTTTGGCCATGTGTGTGTGTGTGTGTGTGTGTGTGCTTATTCCTGTTCATCCTTTCTGCATGTATGCAGTGGGGTGTTTTCCATTTCTCTGTTTCTTCCCTTTTAGCCCTGATTGTGCCTTTTAGACGCAAAAGAACTGATTTGTGGCGTTGGACTCTCCCTGCGCTTGCACCTCCCAAAACAAACACCCAGTGAAAACACATGTGCACTTTAAGCCCAGTTCTGGAGAGCGGCTCGCACGTCAAGCACATTTCAGCAAAAAAAAACAAAAACAAAAAAAAAAAACATGGCAAACGTTCAGATGGATTAAATCTAAATCTGAGAAGGAAACAATTTATCTCTGCACATAGTCGCGTGAATTTGGCTCAAAGTCCTTTCACTCGAATCCTTTTTTTTTCAGCAAATAGTGACTGAAATCTCTCTGTGCTGGTGAATTTGTACGTAAAGTTGCTTTTGCTGAAGTTAGGATGGGCCAAAAGCAATTTAGTAATCCGTTGTAATTACAGCGGTGCTTTGTTCCCGATGATTTAGGTAAAGAGAATGAGAACCACTGCGATGATGCACGTTACGTGCGCGACTGTGTGCTGCGCCGCCACAGAACCTACATGCTCGGAGTCATCTCACGTTATCAGAAGCCTCATCAGCATCCACATCACACCGCAGTAAATCGATTACTCATATGCCACCCATTGTGTGTGATCCTGCTTCCTCAAATCCCTCACAGGCTCATAAATCATCACTGTGGGTAAACACCTGCTATTTTAGGCAACACCGATCCGCGCTGAATGCATTAGCGGTTATTGCACTTTCATAATTGTGGCAAAACAGTCTTCTGGCCTATTTTTGGTTGTCTGGCTAACGTTTAAACGGTGCAACATTAACATCTATGACATCAATTAAAAAAAAAACTCCAAGTTTTTAATATATTCTGTTAAGGAGCTGTAAATAAAATGAAGTGAAAGCTTTATGATGGTAAATAAGAGCTGCAATACTGAGCGAGGTGTTTAAAGATCACATTTAGATTAAGGAATCCTGAAACCTGCCGTCAAAATTGATAATGGCAACAGGCTGCATTTCCTGATTATGTTTTCACACCTAAATGTTGCAGCTCAACAAATGAATGCTGTTATTAGACAAAGATAATTGAATAGAAAGAAACTATTACATTACAATTTTGTTCATAAAAGGGGACGAAATGCTTTAAAAAAATAACCCAAGCCTGTGAAAATGTAACTGCCCCTTGTTAAATTATGAAAAAAATGTGATTTGTCAAATTTCCTTTCCACAGTTTTACAGTTTTTTAAACAGATCTGATAAACAGCAGACCCGAATAAACAAGCAATCACTTAAATAGAACCTGTCTGACAACTTGGAGTAGGCTAAAACATCCAAGAAATTCAAGAACAGATGAGAAACAAAGCCATTGACATCTGTCTGTCTAGAAAGACTTGCAGAGTCTTCCCTATAGGCTTTGGGACTCCAGTGAGCAATAGTGGGAAACATCATCCACAAACAGCGAAAACGCGGAACAGTGATGAACATTGTCAGGAGTGGCCGGGCCACAAAATTACTCCAAAAGCCCATCTATCACTAACTGAAGAGGTGAGAGAACCCAGAGCAACATCTAAAGCAGTGCAGGCCTCACTCACCTCAGGTCAGTGACGATAACTATCAGAAACAATAGATTAGACAATAAGAGCAATTAGAAAGAGACCGGACAGATGTATTTTGTCATGGGAGGGTTCAAACCACTGAGCTATATTATACACTGGAGTGCTAATCACCGTCTGTTTGAACGAGTCGCTTTGAAGCCACCAACCGCCATATTGGTACTCCCTATTTCCCCCAGTAACTAGGGAATATGTGCGCTACAGCATCGAATAACGAGGATTTTCTCATGTTCAGGGGGGACTTAAGACTTTTAAAATGTCAAATGCCATATACTTTTATGTTATTTACTAAAACTATCAAGTACTGAGAAAGTCATGTGCCTGAAATATTTTGCATTTGATTCATTTAAATATATATGTTTAACATTTATAAATATATAAATAACAATATACAAAAACATATGTGTATACAAATATATACATATACACATACCTATATATACATATATATATTTAATATGAAAAACATGTAAAATATTTCAGCACCTAATTTCCTAGTAGTTGATAGTGTTAGTACATCCACTGACTGTAGAATTACCTGTGAAACGTTTTCACTCAGCCAGAAAACTGCTTGTTATTCCAAGCAAATCCTATGGGATTCTGTGAGAGTAGGGAGTAGCAAGATGGCGGCCAGTGACTTCAGTTTTTCGGCAAAATCAGCACGCCAGTGTATTATATAGCTCAGTGGTTCACACGCCAATGTTACTGATGAACAAAAACAACTAAAATTAGGGCTGAATGATAATGGAAAAGAAATCCTATCACAATAATACTTTTCATATCAATATATCACCGTGTGAAACAAATCACTATTTTTGTCAATCTTTGATGTTCCCTGGTACTATTAAATAAGATCTGAAGAATTCAGAAGGTTACATTTGATTTAAAAATTCACTGCACAAATGCTGCATTTGTGATATCTCTATCTGCATCAGCCTAGCTCTGAGTGGCTCTGTTCCAGCCACATAATCGATCTAGTGCGAGGCAATTCTTATTATCGTTGGCCATTCATCTTATCTATATATTGAAATTCTCTCTCAAGTTATGTAACATTAAAACTAAAACAATATTTTAAATAAAGCTAGTCAAACCTGGCTCCTTTAGGACCTCAAAACGTTCTCTTGCTAACAGCATTATAAAGGTATGAGTTACTTACTTCTTCACTGGACCTGGTCCTCTGAAAGGCGATGCTGTTTTGCTGTGTTTTTATTCTTTGCAAATATGTGCACACCAGAAGGGAAGTATTAAGGAGGGGCCAGGTCGCAGCAGGAGTGGAGGAGTCCCCATCTTGTTGTGGTCTACAGACGGTGCTCAACAGCCCCACCTAGTGGTGAAATGTCGCTTATTGCTCCTTTAATATAATTGATAAAATCATAAACTCTACCATAACATCCTAATGGAAAATGTATGGCTCCAAGAGAGAGGACTTTGGAGTGGCCTAGTCAAAGTCTGTTCAACTTTTAATGCCTCAGAGTCCTCCATTTTGGATAAACAGAAACAAAGGAGTGTGGTCCAAACTCCTGACAGAAGCGGAAGATTCATTTGCAGCAACTGCAAATGCTTCCTGGCAGTTTTTGCCACCGAAGGCCAAACCGAATTGTTTGGTTTAGAGGGCGGTGGCTTTTTTAATACAGGGCCAGGTTTGTTTGGGTAGCTTTAATAAATGAAATCATTACCTGAGAATCCCTTTTTACATTTGCACTGGTCATCTTTGTCTGATTTTAAAATTTGTTTAAGGACCGAAAAGATGTTGCGCATGGTGGCGCTGTTGCTACCACCGTTGCCTTTCAGCAAGAAGGTTCTGGGGTTCTTCTCCGTGGAGTTTGTAAGGCCTGCCTGTGCACGCCTGGAATCTCTCTAGTTACCCAACAAAACGCGCATGTTACATCAATTTCTCCGTCTAAATGTATCTTTGTTTGTCCTGTGTGCCTCTCAGGTGCCACCTACTAGTGGATATAGGTATATGGGTAGTGATACATCTGTAAGGGGACAAACAGCTTTTCACAACACTGGGACAAAAATGCTATCTTACTCCATCTTGTCTTTAACACTTTAAAGGTTTACCCTTTCAAATGACTAGGTTTGGTAATAAAATGTGTTTCAGGCATCCATCTGTGTGTGTGTGTGTGTGTGTGTGTGTGTGTGTGTGTGTGTGTGTGTGTGTGTGTGTGTGTGTGTGTGTGTGTGTGTGTGTGTGTGTGTGAATGTGGCAACATTAGATGGAGAGGGCTTAAGCAGCAGATTTGTAGGTAGTTTAGAGTGGGCACAGCGGGGGTCAAATGCTTTAAGTGCTGTTTGAACAGAGTGGAAGTTCACCTGCTGCGGTAGTCTCATCTGGCTGTACAGCTTTCCCTGGGCCCCCTAAACTCCCCTTCCCATGCAGAGAGCAGTGGGTCGTAATCACTAAATTACTGTTTTCTCCCATCACCACGCTGTAAAGCTCTCCCAGTGCTCTCTGTATGGCTGGCATTCACTTTTTCTTTTTTTTTTGGGCCTATTTTACCCCCCAATACACCCCTTTCTCTTTGTTCTCTCTCCATCCCGTCTTCATTATTTCCGCCAAAGCCGTCTTACTGTAAGCTGCCTTCAGTAGAGGAAGACCGTACGGGTGAAGGAGGAAGAAGGGAGACGAGGCCTGGGGGGGTGGTAGAGGTGGCGAAGGGGAGCGGAGGGAGAGAGAGTGCATGCGGGAAGTTTGGAATATGAAATGAATTTGATTAATGCAGCGCTGATGAAATAATGAGACAGTGGGCTTCCTTAATGAGAGCGCTGCCTGCTCACCGCTGCTCTGTTGTCTCCAGCGCCTATTTATCCATTCTGTCCACATCTTCTCCCTAAAACGTTGCCAAACGCCTCAGACGTACGGCACGAACTCCTCTTCCTCCGGCTGAAATTGATAACGCGAGCTGAGCGTTTGTTGCAGCAGCTGCTCCGAAACGAGAGCGCATAAAAATCGAAATTTGTTCCTATGGCAGCGGAGGCGAAGTATCCTTTCCTCACAAAGACGCCGATGACAAATAAATCTAAGTGTCCTTGAGTCAAGCAGAGACAGGAGACAACAATAACTCTCCTGCGTCCTCTCCTTCCTTTGTAGTTGACGATAGTGTGTGTGTGTGTGTGTGTGTGTGTGTGTGTGTGTGTGTGTGTGTGGCGGTGGTGGTGGTGGGGGCTCCAAAGAGGGGAAAAAATTAAAGAAAGGCTTGAAAACAGAAAGAATCAGTAGAGTATAGGAGAAAAAGGGGTTGTCATGGGAACAGACATGGAGAACCCTCTGAGAGTGAAGAGACTTCAGACAAAATGACAGAAAAGTGAGGCGATTAAACAGGCTCCAAAGACAGGTTTCATCACGCATGCATGTCCACCCTCAGTACACGCAAATAGCTAAAAAAAAAAACTTTAACCGATCCCAATAATAAACAGAAATTGACAGAATTGTTTTATAACCAGGGTCCGTTCAGAATGCATGTGATGGACTTTGAATCTGTCGGTATGACTCGATTCAATCGAGGATATATTTATGTGTAGGAACTTTTTTTCTTTTTTGGTAAAGTTCCTTGAGATGGCATTTATTCTGAATTGGCACAATATAAATAAACTGAATAGAATAGAATAGAATAATGGTGTGAGTAATAAAGTGAAGGAATTAGAAAGATTTACATTACACAGGAAGATGTGAACTTATTTAGTGTTTTTTCCACTTAGTCACATCACAATCATTCACTTCAATGTATCTGTTCAGGATCTTTCATAGCAGATCAACACAAGGTAGTGCAGAAGTTTGAAGCGGAAGGGAAAGGATAAATCACTCAAGCTCTGCTTTACAAATTAAAATCTAAAAATTGTGGCACATACTCGTATTCGGCCTCCAAAGTCCATCGTGGACCCGTCTTAGGCTTCAGTTCGGCTGCAGATCTTCTGGTGTACGTCTCTATCAGCTTATCCCCATCTAGAGACTGAACAGTCTGCTCATTCTTCTTTGCAAAATAGCTGGTGCTTGGTCCGATGGGATGGAAAATGTTGTGAAAGGCAGTTTTCAAGTCTTTCACAGATACTCAAAGGAGGCCAAGCAAGCACATGCATTGGTCTAAACCCTTTCACTGTAGCTCTGCCAGCGAGTTTAGGGCCATTGTCCTCCAGGGTGAACATCTGCCCCCAGTCTGAAGTCTTTAACGATATCAAACAGGTTGTCCTCCAGGATGGCCCTGTGTTTAGCCCCTGGCATCTTCTCACCAACTCTGGCCTGCCTCTCTGGCCATATTTAGGAAAAGCATCACAAAAAGTATGAACACCGTGTTTCTTTGTGGGGACGGTGTGTTCAGGGAGATTTCCTGTGTTAGTTTCATACAACACTAGGCAGCTTATAAGCAGGCCTTAAATTTAGATTTTAGGCCTCATCTGACCGGAGCGCCTTCTTTAATGTGTTTTTGTGTGTCTTCTATGTGGCGTATGGCGAACTGCAAACGGGTCTTCTTCTTTTGACTTTTTTAAGCCTTTTGCTCTGGCTACTGTTCTATAAATGCCTCATTGTTGGCGTGCAGGACTCTCCCACCTGAGCTGTGGATCTCTGCAGCTCATCCAGAGCTACAATGGGCCTCTTGGCTGCTTCTCTGATGAATGCTCTCCTTACCTCGCCTGTCATGGCCATGTCTTGCTAGGACTGCAGATATTGTTTTTTTACCCCACTTTAACCTCCTGCACAGCCTCCTTCCTGACCGGTCTTCTGTTCATTGGTCTTCATGATGCTGTTTGTTCACTAATATTCTCTAAAAACTCACTGAACTGCTGCATTTATACTTTAATATTTGCATTTATACTTTTCAGGCTTTGTACTGATTAAACTACACACTGAAGGAATTATTGTGATATTTAACAATGACGTCACCTCTGAAGGTAGCTGCCTTTTTATTTTAGAGTACACACATTTTAGGTTCCTACTTGTGGGAAAACGTTGAAAACCATGTTTTATCCTCACAATTTTTAGATTATTCACCTTCCTGTGTCGCTCTATCACATAAAACCCCAACAAAACACACTGAAGTTTGGGTTTTGATGTGGCAAATTTGAAAACATTCCAGGGGTGTGAAATAATTTCGTAAGGCATTCGGTCATTAATGTTCTTCATATTGCAAAGATGCCAAAAACGACTTTCTCTTTTCTTTTTCTTTTTTGTTCCCCAGCCCATCCCCACCAGCCCCACCAGCACGTCCCCCACACCCGGAGGAACTCTGGGCATGTCCAAAATGGACGCCCCCAGCATGCAGGACGTCTACATCCTCTCTCCCGTCTCCGGACTCTACAGCACCAGGTCAGGTCACACGCGGAGAGGTTGTGATGATGGCCATTATCTTGATTATTATTCTGATGGGGAGTGATGACGGTGGTGACATTAGCGATGACAGTGCTGCTCCCCGTAGGGAGGAGATGGGCCTCATGTCGTGCGATGACATCGGCCGCTACAGCGTGGGCTCCCAGTCCGGGTCCAAGGGTTCAGAGGCCATCAGCTACTACCTGGACCAGGACAGCGGCCAGTACTTCTCTCTGCTGGAGGGGGACGGACCGTCTGGGCCAGACTACGACCGGGGCCGCAACACGGGCGTGCGGCGGCGGGACAAAACCCCAACGCATGGTAATGAATTGAAACGGAACAAGAAGTGCCCCGGCCCCCGCGCCTTACCAGCCGCCTGCATGCCCACCACCACCGGTTCTCCCATCTTGTCTTTTCACCACTTGCTTCGTGGCTGTGCCTCTTTGTGTCTCCCTCTGGCCTACACGCAAACACAGACAAAGTCACGCGCCTCAAATAGCGGGTCTAAAGACACTCCAGCTCCCTGTCTGCTCCACCACCTGTGTCCACCGTTTTCCCTTGACGCCCTCCAAAGCAAGCTGTAATGCACCTGTCTGCCATTGTGTCAAGGGACTACAGCACCATATGATGTGCAAGACGAGGGTCACGGAACTCAAGAGCCGGTCCAGTTGCTTCATGAATATGCACGAGTCCATGCAGTAGCTGCCATCGACTCCCAGATGAGGGGTTCTGATGCCAAAAAAAACGACGTGTGCCCAGAATCCTGGCTAATAAAGCGTGTTTGATCCAGCCAGAAAACAGATCTTCTGATGATTTGGGTCCTTTTTTAAATGTAAACGGGACGCCTTGGAGAAAGTTTAGCGACGCTTATGATTTAGAGACTGTTAATGTCTGAACAGCAACAGTACTGGTGAGAAGTTTGCATACCCTTATGGCAGGAATGAATGTTACGTCGATATAGGGAGTTAAGCTCAGGGCCTTTTCAGAAGCTTGAGCCTTGATTATCTAGTTTTGATGCGTTTTTGGGATCATTCTCTGCAGGACCTTCCCCAAGTCCAATTATCTGCCGTCTAGCTGTTAAGTTGAGGGGAAATTGAATTAGAGGTAGTCGTCCTTCAACAATTTTCCTCCCACTTTGTTACACGCACAAAATCCAATAAAATAATGCATGCTTGACACATGTACATTGTTTTTTTTTAAAAGTATAAACTATAAAATTATGGTTTAGAGTAAATTCACAGAACTACTGTAGTTTTTCATATTTATTATTATAATTAACAATGTTTCAAATCCATGATTAACTGCCCCACATAAACATGGTATTCATGGTTATGACGACTTCCTTTGGCTGCATCTAATTAACAGTGAGCGGTTCGGCCACCTAAACTCTGTGGACTAGACTTATGTGGAAGGGAATCTAAGAGCCGTTTTCTGTTGAGCAGAGATTTGTTCTCATCTGTCACTGAAAAAAGCCGCACTCCAAGTTAAAGCACCATCCACACATATTAGATCCTTATTCAAAACACCTTCAAATAAATTATTTTATTTGAAGGCTTGTTGATCCCAAGATGCCACTCAGTCCTGCAACTACAGTGGGCTTTGGAGATTTTTGGAGATTTTGGTTTAAATTTCCCTCACTGACAAAGCTGTGTCCTCATCCTGCCTTTTTTGCCTCGGTTCCAATAATATTAAACCTTTAAATTATTGATCTATTTAAGGATATTGGAACATTTAGCAGAGCAGCTATTTTTTCATAACAGTGTCCTGACTTATAAAGATCAAAACACATCCGCCATATTGCAATGTTGTTGTTTTTTTCTTCTCTTTCGCATTTTGAGGCATTGCTAAGAGAAACAGGCCTCTGTTTGTATTTATTTTACAGACTAAAAGTTCAAACGCACTGCAGTCAACTTAAAAAGAAAAAAAAGTAGAACATTAAAGGGCTTTAAGTGTTATTATTATTATTATTATTATTATTATTATTATTATTATTATTATTATTATTATTATTATTATTATCATCATCATCAATTTTAAAGGAGCTATAAATAATATATTTGCTGTAAAATCAACTCAAAGCATTCTCATCTGTCACCTGGGATGGAAGTCACATTCCCTATAAACAATCAATCATCTCCATCAACAATGTCTTAGTCATGTTTTTCTCCTTTCAAACCTAGAGGTACGGTCAAGGGGTCCGTTTTTCGTACGTTGCTTAAAACATCCAAGATCAAATGAGACATCCAAGATGATTTCATCCGGGTAATCATGATCCGGCTAATTGGGTTCTTCGAACACACCTGTTGTTTACGATTAGTATGACTGGATTGAGTTATCTGAGACAACTGCGCGTTCATGCGTTTGTTTAAAAGGGGAAATGTATCGATAGTAGAAACATTGATCAGCAACGCTGCTATTGGCTGTTCAGCATGGCCAAAGAACGCCCACAGTTTTTCTCCAAGCAGAACAAGAGCTTTTAATGGAAGGTTATGCCGAATTTGAGTCATTAATTAAAACGACAGGGAACACCTCAAAATCTGTTAAAGCCAGGAGAGAAGGCTGGCAAAAAGCAGCAGACAAATTAATGTGTAAATACTGTCCATGGTAGATGTTTCTATCACTTTCTACAGTATTCATTTTTGCATTTTAATAATCTCATATTTACTTTGTTCTTTTATGTCAGAGACTCCACGGGACCCACTACAACATAGGGACAAGTAAAAGTGAAGTACAAGAATATTCTACAAAATGGTAGCCTTTAATTATTACACTTTATTTTAAAAAGGCACTTGTTATGTCAAGAGATCCAAATTTCAGTGTCATTCCTTAGATACGGGAAGTAAAGGACACATGCAAACTGGGAATTTTAACAAAAAAAAAAAAAAACAATCTTTATCCATAAAAAATGAAAATCTTCCTTTTCCAAGTCATCCACAGTTTACACGGTAAAACTGTATTGCTCCGTGTCTAGATAATCCATCCATAGTTTTTTCTAATACAATATACGGCTCGACAGGAAGCAAGCCTTTCAAAGTAAACTAAACTTCACAATAAAATGGCCCGAACAAATCTTCTTACTGAATAGGATAAAAATAAAAAGCAAACTATCATACAAATAACTTAAAATTTTAGATTTATGGCTCCAACACCACTTTTTCCTCTTTAAAAGCCACTGTTAAATGATGTGTTTGTCTGTTTATAACAGCCACCAAGAAAAATCTCTACACTGTCGCGCTGCTCTAAAGGATCCTGTCTATTGCGCAATACGCGATTAATTCGAAAAACTCTGCAAATTATTCTTGCACCTTCCGCAACAGGTTGCTGTCGTAAAAAATGGACATGGCTACGGCAGACTTCCCATCTCCTCCGCTTATACAGCCGTGATCTAATCTTGTTTACATGAAATAAGCCTGCTCTGGAGCAGGCTCAAGCTGGCGCACTTGTTGCTATGACAACAAGTGCAGGAAGTCTTTCGAAGAACCAAACGATCCAAGATCATGCCAAATCGTCAACAATGAAATCCTGCTAACTGAGTTAGCGACGTACGAAGAACGGACCCCAGAACTACTTTGTTTCAGAGTGTAGCCCGTGTTTACTTCCTGGTTCCTGAGCCAATCATACGAGAGTTCCCAGGGTTCCCAGCACAGAGCGCAGCATTTGGTATTTTATGTTGGCAAAAGAGCAGCAGCCTGCTGACATGGAAGCCAGTAAGAGAAGTTGACCAGAAATAAAACAGCATAGAGCATCATAGACGTGTCCTGTGGAAGTAAGAAGCATGTCCATTTACAAGTTTTTATGAATAGACAAGCTAGATTTTTGCATCAGGATGTCCTATGTGTTTACGTCTGCATTGCTCCTTTAAGATGCTGCCGTAATGTAACCTAACTTTGGCTTGAGGACTACTCATGAGATGGTTTTAAGAACTGCTGCGTCAGCACCTTCATGAGGGATTTTATCTTTCCTCACCAGAGGCTGCAGTGTTTTCTGGCATCATTTTGAACTTTGTCACATTCCTGAAATAATGGACTAAGTCATTTTTTTTTGTCAAAAATGATGTTGCCTAATCAACTTGATAACATATTGCCACATTACTTTGTGTGTTTTCTGAAAAATGACTTAGTCCATTATTTTAGGAATGAGACGACATTCATTAATAAATATGGTTTTATTCAGAAATATGCAAACTATAATACTAAATAATAACCAAATATCCCCAATAAATAAGCATAAAGCTTCAGGTGAAGCACAGGTTGGAAGTTGTAGTGGTCCTTCACCGGTCCTGCCCGACCTGCACACACCCTCTCTTTGTCTCACCCACCCACCCCTCCAGCTTTCTCCCACACTGTCTCTCAGTCAGACTCTCTGATTGCTGATTGGTGCTTCCAGGTGATCTCAGACCTGTTTCCATGCCTCCTGAATATAACTGGATGGCCGAACCCAAGGAACCCAGCATGAGCAAGAGAGGGAGCAGAGGTACACGCAAACACACACACCAATCCAAATATGTCGAACACATACGAACAGAAACGCACAGAAACACAGCAGTTTATGCTCCGAATGCTTTGGGGTCAAAAAGGCTGCCATGCTTCGCTCCATACTCAACTCAATGCATCTCAGCTCATCCTCTGGTTTATCCATGGTGGTTTGGTTGTGCACAGGATACATATCAAACCTGGTATGTATCTTAAGACAAAAAAAAAAAAAAAAAAACAAGCGAAAAAAGACCATTTGACATAAATGCAAGGAAATTGTTTTCATTCACCGGCTCTGGAAACGAGAACGTGACCAATCCTAACCAGCCTCGCTATTTGCCAGCGAGGCCTGATCTGTATTCAACTGAGGATCTACCATCGCAAAGTCTATGAATAATATTAAAGTACAGTCCTAATGTATGAGGTTGGCCTTTTTTTTCTCCTCTTCCTCTTTGTCTCTTTCTGGCCGTTCGTTTTCAAATCCAGGGACAGTAAATAAATGAGTTGAGCGGTTTTATCCCGCTGGAGCAGAATCAAAGTTTGTGTCACAGACGAGATTTAGCAGCGGAGCCCTCCAAATCAACATAATCACTACAAACAGATTAGAGATTTATGTCCCCAACTGTGATCCCGTATCAGCTTTTACTGCTCCGAGGCACCTTTATCCTTCTCTGTTGGGCTTTATCTGTAAGGGCCTACTCAGGCTCAGCTGTTCTTATTCTCTGCCTCGCCCTTGACTCCGGGATGCTATCTCCTCCTTCTGAGGGTTTTCCCTTCCTGCTTGTCCATTATTCTGACCCAGACCGTCGCGTCTCGTGTCCATGCAAACCCTTGTCTCCTCCTTTCCCCGCAGATTCGGACAACTCTTTACTGCGGTATCTCAGCGATGACAAGATCCTGGTGATCGAGGAGGAGCCGGAGGGTCCGGGCAGGGAGAGCCGGCGGGATTCCACCAGACGCTCCCGCCGCAAGAGCCGCAATCCCAGCAGCCCGAGCTTTCCAATCAGCCCATCTATGCTTTCCTCCACCCTACGACTTGACCAACCACCTGAACCGCTGCCTGTACGTACAAAGATTCAGCAAATCTTTTAGCACTATACACTAGCTTTATTTTTTTAAACATTAAACACTATTTTGTTTTATTGCAATTTTACTATAAAACATTTTTATTTTTATGTGATAGGCCAACACAAAGCAGTTTATAATGTAAAGACAGAGATCAATGTTTTTCATCTCATTTGTATTCAGCTCTCCTGAGTTAGTGCTTTACAGAACCACCTTTTGCTGCAGCTACAGCTGCAAGCCTTCGTGTATGTCTCTACCATAGATTTTTATTTATTTTTTTTACTTCCACTTTAGGTAAACAAAGTACAGTAGTCAGATTTTTGTTGCTGTAAATCAGCATAGATCCAAAACATAATAAAAGTATAAGAAAAACAAAAAAAAAAGCGACACGGATCACTCTATCTATGAAAACGCTTATTTAGGCCGGTAGTTTCATCCAAGTTGACTTTTTTGTCAAAGTCACTGGAGGATCATGGTCCTACTTTCATGAAAAAACTGAAGTAAAGCACAAGAAACAAGGTTTATAAAATATGAAGATTTTGTGTTTATGCATAACATTTTCAAACCTGGGACAGCGAAACACATTCATACTGTTCTTGAACTGCAGCCAGGCTTCAGGCAAAACATTCCAAGAGCTGCAGATGGTGTCCAGACTTAACTTTGGATCCTGATTAAGGGTACAGCTTTGGCTGTATGTTAGGTCTGTTGTCCTGCTGAGAGGCGAACCTCCTCAATTGTGGGTCTCTGCAGCTCCTCCAGAGTTATTATGGTCCTCCTGGGTGCTTCTCTGTGATTAATGCACTGCTTGTCTGGCCATGTATTTCAGGTTTATAATTGTCTTTTTATGCGGAGATGAGACTACACAAAGACGGTCTTTATGCTGATTGGGTGCTTTTCAGAAAGCAGTTGCTTGCACTAGATTTTATTTAGGGGTAATGAAAAAAAAAAACCTGTTCAGAAAATAAGTGCAGGCCACACTTTTCAGATTGTTCTTTTTGGGAAAACCGCAAAATTGTGTATAATTCTCCATCTGCTAATGCAAATACGCACTACTTTGCATTTGTTTATCACAAAGAAACCCAGTAAAAGACATTGAAAGTTTGTGGTTGTAATGACAAAATTGTGAAAGTTTAGGAGGTATAAAGGCGCTGTATGATGTAACGCAGAACTCGTTCTGTGAGCACCCTTTAACCTCTACTGTTCTGCCAAAACTTGTTTATTTGTGTTATCATTAGGTAACATCAAGTGCCAGTGCTAAATTAGATCCACAATTTTAACTAATCTCAATCTCTAAAACACTGCAGCCTCACACTGGCTGCAGTGTTGACCTTAGCGATTACTTATTGTCTGTTCCAAACTACAGCGATCGTGTCTTTGATATTTTATGCAGTCGGCAGTATGCTTCTTGCAGCTCTCCCTTTATGCTTTGGTTCGTTCATTTAAATGCAGGAAATGAAGAAGGTGAGCAGTGCAAAACGTTTCTCGTTTACAGACTACCAAAATGACCGAACCAGCACTGACACTTAAACTAACAAAAGATGTGTTTTATAGCCTGCTCTTCAGTAGGTGGTGGGCTTTCATAGTTCCATTGAGCACAGCCAGAAGCATCCCATCTCAGACTCTTACCCTCAGTCCTGTTACATGGGCCACCCTCTCTGGTTCAATCCAAACTTACTGCAGAGAACTTCAGGTACCAGTAACTGTGGTCCAGGTTACTATAAAGATTAAGTCTACCGTCGAGCAGTGCAACACAGCTGATTGCCGCAGGAAGTTAGACAAAGCAGCCGTTCACAAATGTTCAAAGCGCTGCTTCAAAGGTGAAACAAGACTAACGCTAGAAGCGTCATGAAAATGGTCACTATCCATTTAGTGTCAGGATCCCCAGGAGTTTGGTTACCTATTGTAGCCCCTTGGGGACCGTGCAGTTATCTTTTGCACCCCTTAGTATTGTTTATTCTTAGATCTTTGTGTCTGTCATTAGTTTTCTGCTCAGTGTTTACGTTAGTAGTTTATTCTGGTATCTGTTAGATTCGGTTCCTGTGTTAGTCAGCTTCGGCTCATTGTGATTTTAGTAGTTCCATTAGAGTCCATTAGATTGTATAGTTAGGTAATTCCTTCGTGTTTTCTGAATGGTTCCTTTACATTCAGTTCTCCCTCCGCTCCTGCCAGCAAGATTTTGTTTGGCATTGCGACTATGCTGTGAAAAACCAATATTTTAACGGCGTATAGCGGTCGGAGAAAAGGTTGCGGTATTACGCGTTTGTTCTTTCGGATCGCTTAGGATAAACACAAAATGATCAGCATCGCTTTTAAAAGCCGAAATGAATACCACCACAGCAGCTGGTGCGGAAGGTGGTCCTTCATCTTATACCAGCCTTTCCCGAAACTTCAACAGACCCCGCAGGTAACGGGGTTCTGTGAAGTACTGACTCTGGGCAGGTTTTCTTTTTCGTAAACCGCTTTGAAAACCATGCATGATTAATAACATGTTCCACTTGCCCTGCCCACTCAGGTTCAAACTAGAGCCCTCTACCAGAGCGTGAGGGTCTGCGGCATGTCGTACTGAGCTCTTCTAGGCAGAGATCTCAGAGGCTGCTCCGAGGCCGCGACTCCTCACAGCTTTTCTGTCTCCTCTCGGAGCCCTTGGCACTTCTCAGGCTTTAAACGTCCCAGAGGATACGTCACGGCGTTCACAGACTAACGCACATTGTCGCCCGGTGAATATGCGCGCGTCAGGTGGAGGAGACAGAGGAGAGTGACATGGATAAGTGTTTTTCCTGCACGTCTGCCAGTATCAGGGATGGGGAGGCAACGCCCCTTCGTAGCTTTTTCATCTTCTCACTCCCGTACGAGCCAGCAGAGACGCACACAAACCCCCGCGCACCGGCACACCCGGAGCGCATTTGTATGCGCGGTACGCATGTCACAGCTCATCCTAATATCCCTATCTCCTCTGTCACACCGGAGTCTAAACAGAAGTTTATCCTGAGCAAACACACACACACACACACACACACACACATACTTACAAAGGGCTGTAGCCCCGCGAGTAGGTGTATGACTCAGCATCAGCTAGACCAATTAGAAGCGCGGCTGGCAGACTGTGCTTTAAACGCGCAGCATGCAAACAGACACGCACGCACAGCTCAGCTCTCGCCGGCCCTTTCCAACCCTCTCAGCTGCGTGTTTCTCATGGCTGTGACTCATATCGGTTCCACAACACACGAGGTGCTCTCTTTTTCTCTAACAAGCATATGCTAACCCTAACAACCTGCTCGCTTCCACGTTTCTTGTTGTCCTGCAAATCATGTTGCGTGTTGTTTTGCCCCCGCCGTCGACACAAAGCAGACAGGCTTTACAGAAACTATACTCTACTCAGCCCAAAAACAAGCCGTCTACGCTAATGCAAAAAAGCCAAGTGTGCAAAGTTGTGTATTTCAAAGTTTTTTTTTTTGTGAGAGAGGCTGGATTAGTAGATAATGGTCCCCTGGACATACTGACTAAGCCTCTTCGCTTTCTAATCAGAAATGATCTCAATCATCTCTTCACACCTTTTGCTTTGGTTGCCCAGTTCCCCTAAGAGCTCAGGCTAATGCTCGTGGATTATCAATTGATAATCTAAAAAAAAAAGAAAGAGAGAGAGGCTATTTTGGGTCCTCAACTGAGGAAAACGATGTCGTTTGGAATAAAAGAAAATTCAGTGGCTGAAAAATACTGTGCATTTGGAAGAGAAGATTAGTTTAAGGGTTTGCAAATGAATTAGACGTGTGGTGTTAGTGAATAATTCTTGTAACACCAGACCTCAGTAAATTATAGTCATCAGGAAATCAAGCCTGTAATCAGACTAAAAACAGTCTGCTTGGTAATGGAGCTGTTTCTGATTTGGGGCGGTGCAGCTACTGTGTCTGTATAAAGTTAAATAAACACTGAATGACGTCTCTTTTTATTTTGTTGCTTCTTTTGAATGTGAGAAATCTTGCTTTATTAAAATGTGACCTAGAAAATGTTCACAAATTCATTGGTTGTGTTTTTGACAACATCCTCTAAGAGTTCAGGAGCAGCGGGAGGCAATTGATGCTTGGCCTCTTTTTTTTTTTCCTCAAAATATTCATCCTTTCAAAATGGCTCGGGGACAACTTTGCTGTATTTTCAGTTCAAAAACCCCTCCTATATGTAGATTTTTTTGTTTTTTGGTATGCCTCTATCAGGTTTCCATGCCTAAAGAATTCTAATTTTCCCCATTCTCCCTGGTAAAACAGCTGTCGCTCAGTCCGATTAGACAGAGAACATTCATTTTCAGATCTTTAGATCTTGACTTCGGCTGGCACATCTCATGACACGATTGTCTCTGATCTAAACCCTTCCACTGTAGCTCTGGACATTTAGGGCTGCTGACTGTCTAGAAGATGAAGCTTCGCCCAAGTCCCTCTGTGAGGGGTGTGTGCTCAGGTTGATGTGCAGCAGTAGTTTTCCACCACAAATAGCATTTTGAATGTTGGCCAAAAGGTCATGTTTGGTCTAATTTAACCAGAGCACCTTTTTCACCATAAAAACACGGGAATTATTTTAGGGACAGACTTCTGGGGGTCTTTCTACAATCTCTAGAGATGACGTTAAAAAGAAGACTTAAAGAATTTCTAACTACTACTGTCAGTTTTTCCCCCCCAGTTTTAGAAAGTGTATTTTAGACATGCTTCAACATTTCAGTGGAATGCATGAAGCGTTGATTAAATCTGCTTGGTCAAGATGTAAAGTTGATAACATCTACATAAAAAAATGTAGACATATAAAGTTCAGAAATTAAGGCAAGGCAATTTTATTTGTATCACACGTTTCAGTAACCAGACAATTCAAAGTGCTCACACCATTTCTATTTAGTCAATTTTCCAGATATTTAGTGCATTAATGCAGAAAAAGAAACAACACAAAATCCACAGTGTGGATTCCTGGCTAGTGCAGGAACATAAAACTGGTAAAAATGAAGAATGGTGACAATATGTATTCATGTTGAGGAATGGGGGAGTGATCACTGCTTTTTAATGAAGTCCCTTTCCTTCTCTGTCTCGTAGCGATGTGCAGACACATTGCGAGCTGACACAACAGACAGGTAAGCCTCCCCACACGCTTGCCATTGGTGAACTGTGCGGTCACGAGCTATTTGTGGTTAAATGAAGTCCTATCACTCCTTCCGTAGGTACTCTGGCACCGGGAGCTCAGGAGCTGCCTCCATGAGGAAGGTAGGAGAAGTTAGTGCTGCTCGTTTTTGTTACATGAATAACACTTTTTCCCAAGTCCTATTTCATCCCAAAGTCCCTTAGTTTATTAAAGCATCACAGACTTAACTTACATCAACAATTTCCATAGCAACCGCATTCACTGTTACACCAAGATCAATTTTGTATGAATAATAGCTGAACACGCAGCCATGCATGAACAGAGGAGATTTCTAAGAATAAATCTATTCATGACTGTAATAACGAAATCAAATGGATGAATCAAATGGGGCAAAAAGATTTCCATATTTAGACCACTGTGAATCAGGAGTTGTTTTAGTCACCAGTTTGAACTTCTTCTTCAAAGCACTGACTCAGTTTGGGCCACTTTAAACAGGAATCAGCAGGCTTATTCTGGGCCAATCTCACAACCCCATTGAATTTTATCAGAAAAAAAAAACATTCTCCCACGAATGAGAATGTAAAGAAAAATATACCACAAAATCATCTTATCGGTGACAGGTTCGTATTTAATTTTTAGACGACAGGTATAAAATTATTTCTTAATAATTATTCCTCAAAGAATATTTGACATATTTTGCTGATCACCTTATTGGCAAGAATAATACCTGCCATGAAACCATTCAGATGACCAGGGAGGCAAACTGGTGTTTTATTGGAATTAAAATCAATATAGTTTTTACTTTTTTCAGACATTTTTCCTCAATCAAACATTTTCATCACTTCTATTATGTTTTTTTTTTTTTTTTTTTTTTTTATTTACTCGGAAGTTTGCCAAGCAGTAAACCTCAAATACGGAAATAAGGAAAAGGATGTCTTGTTGGATTTTCAAGAAAACTATTTCAAAATGTGTTGATCTCATCTGTCCCAGATTAAATGGATTCAGAAAATTTTTTACACAATTTACACAAACAAAGCTGACGCCAAAAATAAAAATACGGTGAAAACCCCTGAACCCTAAATACAGGGTCATACCAAAAATGTAAAATCTTAAAAGAACAAGGTTGGCTTTTATATTTAGCAGAATATACAGTAGCAAATCATTTTAGGGAGCATTGACCATTTCCCCCAATGCTACATTAGTCTTTTTAGTAACAAATGCATTATACTCAGTGTTGGGCAAGCTACTTGTCCAGTGTAGTGAGCTAAGCTATCAGTTACTCAACATTAAATTAAGCTTCACTACACAAAAGCTACCACCTATAGAAATATAGCAAGCTAAGTTACACAAATGTGTTAAAAGTAGCTTAACTACATCAGAAGCTACTTAACGTTGTACCAACCTAATGTCAGATCAATTCAAAATTAGTCTGATACACTGGTTAACCAGGAGGTCCCTGATCGTTGGGGAAAGGCAGAAAGAAGATGCACCATAAGCTTTTTCATATTTCTTTTGTAATTTTAAACATGAAACTACCAAAGCACAAGCCAAGTAGTAGAACTAAATGTTGAAATGAAATTAAAAGCTAAATAAAATAAACCAGGTCACTTAATAAAGCTGCATTTTCTGTATGCTTTGTATTTATATTCACATGATAAATATTTTCAGAATTAATAATAACATTTCTGTTAAAGATTTCATTTATCTTCTGCACGAATGGCATAATTAGGGAGAACAAGCAGAGTGAGTTTTGTGTAATATCAGACTTTATTATTGAACTAAGCAGGATTTAGACAGGATCTGAAAGGAAGGTGCATCTTCTCTCTGCCTTTCCCCAACGATCAGGGACCTCCTGGTTGTGTCTGGTGCTGCAGTAGTGTTCTTATGGTGTAAAACACCTTTAAATCTAGTGGCTGAGCACATAAAAGACAACCTCCTGATAATATAATATGCAAAAAACGCCACCAAACGTTATCAACGCCACCGCACGTATTTTACGCGAGCGCGCGTTTTTTACGTAACCGCGCGTTCTGGCTGGAAACGTGCGGTGACGTAAAAAACGCGCGCTCGCGTAAAATACGGGTTGGAACCACTGAGCTATATAATACACTGGAGTGCTAATTTTGCCGAAAAAGTGAAGTCACTGGCCGCCATCTTGCTACTCCCTACTCTCACAGAATCCCATAGGATTTGGTTGCAACAACAAGCAGTTTTCTGACTGTGTGAAAATATTTCACAGGTAATTCTACAGTCAGTGGATGTACTAACACTATCAACTACTAGGAAATTAGGTGCCGAAATATTTTACATGTTATTCATATTAAATATATATATATATATATATATATATATATATATATATATATATATATATATATATATATATATATATATTATATATATATATATGTATATATATATATATATATATATATATCTATGTATATATATATATATATATATGTATATATAAGTATGTGTATATGTATATATGTATATATACGTATACACATATGTAAATATATGTTTTTGTATATTGTTATTTATATATTTATAAATGTTAAACATATATATTTAAATGAATAAAATGCAAAATATTTCAGCACATGACTTTCTCAGTACTTGATAGTTTTAGAACATAACATAAAAGTATATGGCATTTGACATTTTAAAAGTCTTAAGCCCCCCCTGAACATGAGAAAATCCTCGTTATTCGATGCT
Organism: Fundulus heteroclitus; assembly: GCF_011125445.2. Lineage (NCBI taxonomy): Eukaryota > Metazoa > Chordata > Actinopteri > Cyprinodontiformes > Fundulidae > Fundulus > Fundulus heteroclitus. Next base: position 30,768,276 of record NC_046383.1, on the reverse strand, counting down.
GTAGCGCACATATTCCCTAGTAACTGGGGGGAAATAGGGAGTACCAATATGGCGGCTGTTGGCTTCAAAGCGACTCGTTCAAACAGACGGTGATTAGCACTCCAGTGTATAATATAGCTCAGTGGTTGGAACTGCACGTTATTGTACGGACAATAATTTGCCTAATCGGCTTGCCATAAGTTCCACTGCCGTATGCATGCACAGCGCATGTTTTGATAGAGACAGGAGAGGCAAAGTAGAAGCTCGCGCATGAACATGTCCAACCAACAACTCAGATTGATTGTTCACTCTGAATGTTGTTTCAAAATAGCAAACCTGGTTTCATTTCTTAGTTATGTCCTGGATTTTGTAGCGTTTGTGGACGCTACGTCGCTACTTGATAAAAAAAAAATAACGTCACTACAGGAAAGTTACTTGATTCATAAAGCAGCGACGCTACGGTCAAGCTACTGAAAAATGTAGTTTAACTAATAGCTTCGCTACATGTAGCGGCGCTATTGCCCATCACTGATTATACTATATTGACCATCATAATAAAAAGTAAACTTTTATTTATTTATTTCTGTCAAAGGCAAAATTTTAAGGGATAGATTCATAGATGAATGACTGGTCTGTTCAAGCGACTAATGATAAACACTCCGTAAAATGCATCGTTTTACTAGCAAGGGGTTTTATTAGTCAAATCCATTAGCAAAAGCTAACTATAGACTGCATGAAGAATTGCATGGCTCTTTTTCTTTCCTTAACTACTTATTTGTCCTTGGCTGTCATTTCAGAAAACGCAGCCACCAGATTTCATGAAAATCATTCATTTCAGTTCCTGTTTAGTAATGCAACAAACGACGCTGCTAGCTTAGCAGAGGGACACGAGACCGAGGTCACAACGACAACCCATGTCTCACAGATGCAGATTTTGGTGGAATGTCTTTAAAAAAAACATGCATAACAAGTCTCAGGGAGAGAATGGAGGATGACCTTTGTGTACTAAAAGTGTATTTCAGGCTTTCGCTGGGATTTCTTATAGCTAATAACTGTTAGGGATTTCTCTTTGGCAGAAAACAGATGGGGGGTTTAAAAAGGAGCCATTTATCACAAAACTATAACTCTAATTGAAAGCTTATGTACATTTTGGTATTTATTTTGGCGAGGCATGGGGTTTCTGTGCTGCTTTCTGTTTATAGTCTGCTTTTATTGAGAGTAGTTTATATGTGACAACAAGCCATTTAAAGAGAAAAAAGGGTTAAACAGATGGACTGTTTCTGAGGCTTTTGTGTGAGATTCCAGCTAATAAGTGACTGTCACAAAAGTACTAATTGCTTAAGAAAATCTCAGAAAAGCAAGCTATTTAGATTTGAAACAAAATTGAAAAGAGGACCCTTAGCATGGAGTCTAAATTGATTTTTTTCCAAGTGTGGAACATCTCTGTCTTTGCTTTTAAATGTCCATTAAGCGTGAACTTTGCTAACATCTTTCTCCCCTCCTCCTTTTAGTCTTTCCATTACACATCTTTAAGAACGAAAACCAAAAAAAGAAGTAAAGGTAGGCACACTATTGTGTTTGCTCCTATAATTCAGTAATTTATGACATTCGGCAACACTTTTTTTTTTTTTATTAGCCAATGTTGCCTGAGAGCTGAACAAATGCTCCAGCCTGAAACTGTCTCTGAGGATCCGCTGTGATGAGTCATTGCAAGCAGATGACAAGGCTTGAAATAATATTAAAAGGACATCAGCTCTGTCATCCGGAGTTTAAAAAAAAAATATTTATATATATCTGGAAAGTCCTGATGCAGCTTACTTGATGAAAATAGATGAAAATAGATGAAACACACACAGGCACTAGAGACTGTGTGTATTCTTGCTCCCATTTTGTCCTCTATTTGACTCCCTGTAATTAATGATTTGCTTTTTTTGGGTAGTCTCAATTTGTCACTGTCTCAGGTGTAATGTGCTCCGAATATTATAAGGGCTTCCATATGTGCTAAAAATCCACTTTCACGGCTGACATGGTTTTTCCTCCTGACCTCCTGCAGGTTCCCTCACCAGTGCCAGTCGAAGGAGAATCTCCTGTAAGGACTTGGGCCACGGCGACTGCGAGGGCTGGCTGTGGAAGAAGAAAGACGCTAAAGGCTATTTCACCCAAAAATGGAGGAAGTACTGGTTTATCCTCAAGGAGTCTTGCCTTTACTGGTACACCAACCAAAACGTAAGAGATCGTTTAGTTTCTCCTGGTGACTCAATCTTTAATTGGGTTAAACACCTTTTTTTAATTAAACTAACTAACCCTATGCTTAGTGCTCATAAAATGTAAAAGTGGGACCTGACAACAGACCTGACAATTTTCATGTGTCGGTCTGCTTGTCTGTTGTTTCTGCTCTTGTAAATTGAAGCTACAGTCACCCCAACTTATGGTCACCACTGATAAAAGGAGTGTAATAAGCCTTCATATAAATCTATATTTTAATGTGTTATGATAATGTCATACTGGAAATTTGTGAGAAATTTAAGAATTTGTTCGAGTGCCTTTATCGTTTGTCCAAAATTAAGAAAACACTTTTCTTAATGTTAGACACAAATTAATGTTTTTCCAGACGCTTTTGTTTAGCTATGCATGACTTCTCTTTAAAACAGGGTATGTTTTTAAATCGCAATTGTAAACATGTAAAATTCGGTCAATGTTACCAGGACATGAGCCGTGTGCTTTAGTCAGATTGGACTAAGATTGATCTTTTTAGCAAAAAACACTCCCTGCTGTGAATCAAAGAATGAATTGGTGAAAATGCATCTAATGCCCATGTATGATAGAAGATCTCTTCCATAGATTGTGGGAACCTCATGAATTCTTTGAAATACCAGGAGATTTAAAAAAAAAATAGATGATGGCCTCTACCAGCGAACTGAAACTGTGTCAACATTGGGTCTTTTGTTAGGATAGAATCTACAACATGTGGCCAAGTTTACACAGAGATGGCTCACCAGACACAAAATCTTTCTTTTTTTTTGTCCTTCATCCTCTGAGTCCCTCAGACTAAATCTTTGGGATGAGCTGCTGCATAGCAGAAGACCCAGGACTGTTAGCGATCGTAAGAGATTGTGCAAAGAGAATTGTCAAAGGTCCATCCCTCTGTTTGATCCAACCTTGTGAAGCCTTATTCAAGATTAAGCAGGCTTTACACTGTATTAACAGCATGGGTGCCAACAACTTTGACACCCATGACCTCAATAAAACCGATCATTTCTCAATATGGAAGTTTTTTTTCCCACTGAATAAATTTCCCTTGACCCAAAGTTGTTGTTTTTTGAAGAATTTTAAAATAACTACTGAATTTTGTCCCAGACTGTATGTAATATTTGGACTATGATTAAGGTGCTATATATATATATATATATATATATATATATATATATATATATATATATATATATATATATATATATATATATATATATATATATATATCTATGTGTGTATATAAATGTGTATATATATATATATATATATATATGTGTATATATATGTGTGTATATATATATGTATATATATATATATATATATATATATATGTATATGTATATATAGTAGATATATAGTAGTTTTCTAATAATGAAATAGTTCGTATGTACTAGTATTTTATAGTGCAGCTTTTCAAAAAAAAAATCCGTGTAACCTTTGCATCAGCGATAAGGACTATGGTAGTGACAACCTTTTTTCCTATTAGCCAGTAAAACTTAACAAAAAAAACTAATATGCGCTGAGACTCTCCTAAACGGAGCATATTTTGGTCATATTAAGGGTGTCTTGGTAACTGTCCCTGTCAATGTAAACAGCAGATCTTGTTTTCACACCCGTCACTGCGCCAATCGCATCCCCGATAAAATTGATATATCAGTGTGCCTGACATTTTGTTCTCCGTGTCGATGATGTACCACCACTCTCCATCTGTCTCCGCCTGCAGGATGAGAAGGCTGAGGGCTTCATCAGCCTCCCCGAGTTCAGAATAGACCGAGCCATAGAGTGCAGGCGGAAATTGTGAGTCTTTCTCACGTGTCGCCAGAATTACTAATCAAGCACATTTGCTCTCACCCACACAAACATGAACGCACACAAACGCGCCATGCATGCACACAAAAAAAAAAAAAAAAAAAAGAAGCTAATCAGTCTCCTTCTCTCTGGCTCACTGCAGCGCCTTCAAAGCCTGTCATCCCAAAATCAAGAGCTTCTTCTTCGCCACAGATTGTCTTGAGGAGATGAACAGGTGAGCTTCGTGCATCTGCAAGAGTCTCAGAGTGCGTTGTGTGGATGTGATCAGCTGGCAGAGATTAGGGATGTCACGCGTCCTTTTTATGGACGTTTTAACCAAGTGAAACAAGTTTACACGGGGCAGCGGCCAACCAGAACCACACTGAGCATGAGTAAGTGTGTGTGTGTGAGAGTCGTATGTGTGTGCATATGAGAGGGAGATTGTAATGATATTTGCAGGAGTGCTATCTGATGAGCTCTAATTATCCACACCTCTCCTCAATGACATGTGGAGATAATTGGAGGATAGTAATTAACCAGCTATATTTGACTCCTGTACAGCATTTGTTGGTTCATGTGTGCCAGTGTGGTTGCAGACACTTTCACAAGCCTTACGTGCGAGAAGATGAATGTCGCTGTAAGTAGCGAAAGTTGTTTGAATGTCACCATGGCTTCTTTTTGTACCCAAAGTAGTACTAAATATAGACTCTGGATTATGGGGCTAAAACACAAGATGACTTCCAGAAGGGTTCTTGGTTGATTCTGAAGTGGTGGTGAGGGGTCATGGTGGTCCATGAAGACTTCAGATCCACATCTACATGTAGATTTGAATACTTGTAGTTAGAAGAAAAAAAATAGTTTCCAGGTCAAAATATATTTATGCAATTTTCTTAAATGTTTAGTTCTCAAAGTATTTACTTATGTTTTAGTAAAGTATCCTTGTTCTGTCTTGCAAAGGGGTTTTGGAACTATTGAACAATTATTACTACCCCTACATATAATTAATTCAGCTAGTCAGTGAAGGCCTCAGAGGTTTGCTAGAGAGCATTAGTGAACAAACAGCACCGTCAAGACCAAGGGATGCATGAGGCAGGTCACGATTAAAGGTGTGAGGAAGCTTTAAAGGAGCCAGGTTATGAACCAATATATTAAGCTTTGAACCCCTGACATTTATCATTATTTACCATCTGAACAAAAAGCTATTTTTGAAAGAAAGCTACAATGAGTCCCATTTGCAGTGTGCCACAAGCCACGTGGTACTAGGACTTTACGGATTTCTACGGCAGTAGTTCTTTCCGGTTGCATATGAAGGTTTTCCAACTAAATGATCACACCCTGTTTGCTTATTATATTTTACTTCTGTGTTTTACACTTTGTTTGTGCTCTTTTTGTTAGTAAATGAACCACTTTTGTGTGTATTTGCTATAACAACATCACTTGACAGGAAGTATGATATTGAGCATGCGCACAATAAGTAAACAAGGATAAGCAATGGAGCTGAGCAAGTCAGCAAAGCCCAGTGGAGGTGCAAAAAGAAAGTGGTTAAGTTAACCTAACCGTTTAGATTGGGTTCGCCTTTGATCAAGGAGCCGTCACTTTACTGCGAGGCATTGCAAGAAAGTCTATTGGCTCTTAGGATGTATTCACGCCAGGAAAGTCCTTTGGTCTGCTTGCTTGGTCCAGACGAGAAGCGGACTTTATTTTCTCTTGCTTGGTGCAGTTTCACTTCACATTATGCTTTTTGCAGGTGAACTATGACTTGCAAACACAGCCACAGGTGTGATAGTCGTTGTTTCTATTGGACTGGAATGACTAAGGTGGGAGGTAGCACCAACCCAGAAATGGAGGAAAACTACCCAGGAAATCCTGGATATTTGTCTCTGTTTTGGATATTTGTGCCGTTGTAACATCTGATAAATCATCGTGAGTGGCAAGAGCAGCTCATTCAATGCAGGATTCAAGACATTCTATTTATAGTTTTAGAACGGTGTCGGAAAAGGGGTCCTGCAAGCCGAAGGACTCCTACTGCATGCCGGTCGCAGCAACAGGCTCCGGTGGGTATGATTTGAGTAGTGTTACGTCTACGGTGGCTTGTTAACGCCAAAGAGACGTACAATTTCTGTAGTTGGTTCGGATCGAGGCTGTTTTGTATTAACACAAGAAGCAAACCGCACCAGAGTCCGTTTGGAAATGGACTGAGACCATCTCAGAAAGTGGGTCTGGTTAGACCAAGGGGAACAAATGCAGCAGGTGTGAACACACACCCTAACAGTGGCTGTGCCATTTGTCACTGTCTTGCTTTCTGATAGTTCCAGGGTACTGGCTGAAGACACATTAAACACTATCAGGATGAATGTTTTATTCAAAGATGAATATATAAGTTTTTGTGTTTTTTTTAAGATGCTCTTATAGTACATGACAAGGCCCCTTAAAGGTATTATAGGTCAGGTGAGGCTGAAAATAACTTTTGGGCTTACTTGTCAAATGTTCTGTGTAGCAGTGTGGTGGGTAACTAACATTGTTACCACCATCTCCATGGCAAAGCATGTTGGTGGCAGCATAAGGCTGTTGAGATGATTTTGATTTTGCAGTAGATTTAAAAGGTAAAATGGTGCTAAATACCAGGCGGTCCTTGTTAAAGACCTAATTAGATGTTCCAAAATACTTGAAAGCCTTGCCCTAAACATATGGCCAGAGCAACAATAGAGCAACAATTTAAATTTAAGCAGACTCATTCATTAGATGAGCCGGGTAAAGTGCAGATCTCAGTCCGATTGAGAATCTGTGGCAAGACATGAAAATGTAAGTTTACCTTTGCTCTCCATCCAATCTGACTGAGATTGAGCAATTTGGCAAAGCAGAATTGGCAGCAATCTCTGTCTCTAGATGTGCACATCTGGTACACACACCCACAGATCTGCAGCTAGGATGGCAGCTAAAAGTGATTGTACAAATCATTGACTTCACAATTACAGCTGTAGCGGAAATTGTTCAACCTCCACCGCAAATTAGGTTTTAGTTGCAAAACGCACAAACTCGCAGTTTCAATAAACAAACCGAACAAGGACAACAAAAAGCCCAGCACAACTTCCATCACGGGTGGATTCTGGATATTGACAACGAAATACCACGTTTAATGACTGCTACAGTAAAACTATTTAAGTAACTCCATTGGGGCTTTCTTATCTTAACTGAACATTTCATTAATTTCCTTGTGTACCTGTTGTGGATTGCTGTGTTTCATTTTGTACAAATAAAGATCTAACTAACTTGATAAACTCCTTTACTGCAGAGACTGGTCATTCTACACCTTGGTAGCCCAAATCTCCAGCTTGAAGCGAAGAGATTTAATTGTGCTGTCCACCAAGAATGTTCTGGCTTTAGTTACTGACTCGGACTTGGATCGTGGCCACTCATGGACACGATGTCTTTTGCTCTCCTTCCATCTGCACTCTGTTTTCATTTTTATCTTCTGTTATCCCATTCTTGTGTCATTCTCAGGTGGATGAACCGGCTGGGATTAGCTGCTATTGGCTACACGCCGGACGATAAGGTGCCACGCCCCGATGAAGGTGGGATTGGTTCCCCCGCTGCAGAAATGAGTCTCTCTGTTCGTTTCTGCCCATGAATTCACTCGCCCGCGTGCGTGTGCGTTTGTCTCCATCTCAGACTACTGGAGTGAGAGCGATCAAGACGAGGTTGATGGATCGATGACACTCAAACAGGAGGGGCCTTCTTCCCTCTGTGATACTTACCACCGCACACCATCTGTAAGCAATGCAGACTCTCACTCAGGCCCACTCAACATTCTCTCCGCAGCGTTTCATTCTGATGGAATATTTTATTCTTAAAAGCCCCCACAGTTTTCAGCGCCGCACAGACCAGAGCTCCCGCCATTAATAAAACATCAGAGTGGGAGACTAGCTGGTTCTTTAAGCAGCCGAGATCGTAGTCTCGCTCTGTCCTTCCACCAGAATGCGTACCCTCTCTGACCCTCTAGGTGGCAGTAAACCCCACTTCTCATGACTGCTTTGCTCCTAATCAGTAGATGCTGCAGAGACGTACATACTAGAAGCCACAGGCATGGAAAAATAAAGGCCACATCTCCAAGATCATATCTCAACATAACAGCCATGTTATGAGTGACATTTGTGTTGAGACACATATATACACAATATTTACACTGCAAAAAAGGAACAGAAAGTAAGTACAATTGTCTTGAAATGAGTGTGTATGTCCTTGATTTGAGCAGGTAAATAATTCTTATCTACCAATGGAATGAGATTTCCATCTTATTTTAAGTGCAGTATGTCTAATTATCTTTATTTTATGGGTAAAAATACTCATTCCATTTGGCAGATGAGAATTTTTTTTACCCACTCAAATCAAGGACAAATACACTCATTTCGAGAAAACTTTACTTACTTTTTGTTCCCTATTTGAAGTGTATAAAATACATTGTGTAAAGGCTGTAGGTCCCTCCGTGTGATAGTTTGGATCATTGTGGTTCTGTGAGGGATGAGTATATCACTCAAAACTGCACACTACAAAGTTTCATTTATTCATGTAAACGGATAAAATCAGATATTTATGACACAAAAATTAATTTCCCCGCTGTTTGACATGAAACCAGTATAAAGTATAAATGTCACAATAATTAGAACACTATAAATATTTTTTTATAATTTTTTGGAGCAGTTTCTTCGGAATCAGAAGTTTGCATACAGTAAGTTTATAGTTACATTACATTTTAATAGAGTGGTTAAATAGAGGCTTCAATGTGGATGCATTTTAAAGCAACACCTCAAGCACACTGCTTCCTTCTGTGACATTGTGGCCAAATTCTGAATAAATCAAAGCAAGACATCAGGAAGCAAAATGTGGACCTCCACAAGTTGAGTTTAATCCTTGGGTTTGATGTGCAGATGCCTGAAGGGCTACATTTGTCAGTCAAAACAACATATGACCACCATAGCTAGGAGTCAGACTCTGTGTCTTGAGATGAATGTGTTGTGATGCAAAATGTGCGTATTAAAAACAAAAGTTAAAGACTTTTCAAGCTTGAGTAATGGTAGTAGTTATTGTCCACAGGTAAAACAACTAACTTGGGTTGGAAGCCCACTCAGCAAGAAAGTCATTAGTACCAAGAAAAGAATAATAAAGAGAGATCCCAGTTTGAAAATCCACTGAGGGACAAAGGCCTTCATTTTTGGAGACATGTCCAGTAAAACTAAAATTGAAGTTTCTGGCCAAACCAACAAGCCAGGGACCTCTCCTCTGGAAGGATCTCCTCGTCAGATGATTTCAAGCATTTTCTGACAATACGTATGTGAACTTCTGAATCTGAACAAAGTTTAAAAAAAATAATCTCTAAATTAGTTTCATATTGCTAATCTATAAGCCTTATTTGGATCATTCATTTCTAGCTGACGTTTTATCATCACTCTGAATCATTTTGTGTCACTTTTGTCTTAAAAATCCCGTTCCAGCCATTCTTGTATTGCTTCCAAATGCTAACTTGCCACTCGCTCTAATTGTGGGTGTCGTGACGGGTCGTTTCTTCCGAGTAACAAAGGGATGTGGCATCTATTCTTCTGCGTAGCCTATATTCTCGCTGCACCATGATTACCCAAACTAAACCATTCAGCTGTCATGTCTATCTTTTTTGTACTTACATTCTTATCATTTCATTGCTTTTTTTTTTTGCTCTCATATGTTGGTGTATTTCTGCCTCTTCTTCTCCTGTCCTCTCCATCCTCGCGCACCTCTTCCTTCTCGCCTTGCGTCTCCCTTTTCTTCGTTTGTCTGTGCTCACGCGTGCTGCCTGCTGACATCCTTCTCCCCCTGCTCGCTCCACGACCCCTGACCCCACTCAGTCCAACCTCCTGCACAGCTACGACCAGCTGCCCCGCTCATTGAGCTCCGTCAGCCTCATGCGCTCCACTGCATCCCCGCTCCCGAAAAGTGCCTCCACCTCCCCGATTCCTCCACAGATGGTCTCTTCCACCTCCCCTCTCCCTCTCCAGGTTAACTCTTCCAGCCCTTTCCCGGAGTCCAAGCACGGTCGGCATTTCTCCAGCGAGTCCACGCACTCCCACTCCTCGGCCGAGGACCAGCGTGGAGATGGCATGGGCATGGGCACGGGCAGCACCAGCACCCACTCGTCCAGCTGCCGCTCCTCCCACCGCGAGCGCCGCTCTTGGCAGGACCTCATCGAAACCCCGCTGACCAGCGCGGGTCTGCACTTCCTGCAGACGGCGCCGGGGGAGAGTGACTACGGAGGCCTGATGGGGGGCATGGCCGGGGAGATGGGGTACTACGGAGGCCTGGGCCGGCAGGGAATGTCCCCGGAGAGGCGCCGGCAAGCAACGCTGCCCGTGCGGAGGCACCACGCGGCAGAGAGGGACAGGGAGCGCGACGGGCCCTTCCCTCTGGAGCGAGGGCCGTACACACACAGCCACACGCACCGACGCGCCCACAAGCAGCGGAGCCAGAGTCTACCGAGGAACAGGGATCCGATCCTGGGGAAGCTGTTACACAGCGCAGCTCACATGGAGGAGAGGAGCGAAGATGAGGAGGCAGAGGGGTCAGCGGCAGACATGCTGGAGGCAGAGGATGGTAAGAGACTCAGTTACATTTGGGCTCATATTGAATCATGGATTTAATAACTGGAAGTATTCACAGTACCAAGTTTATGAGGGTTCATAAAAGGTAAACGTGTTAAATAAAGTGAAACTATTCTAAACTGGATGTTTACGGTGCCTTTCAAATGAACCCCTTGAATCTTTCCAGATTTTGCCACCCCCTGCGGAACCACTCTTCTCTGCAGTTAATGCAGCCATTTTTCTACCAATTGTGCACAAGGAGAATGTCATCTTTGAAGATTTGTCTTCACAAAATAGCTCAAACTCAACCAAACTGAAAGGAAACTTTCTTTAAAGGGCAACTTTAAAGTCTCGGCACAGATACTAAATTGGATTTAGGTCCGGGCTTTGACTGGGCCATTCTGATGCATTAAGATTCTTTGACCAAAACTGTTCAATAGCAGTTAAAATTGGTTAACAAAAAAAAGTGTCTCCAGCTTAAGCCAGGCGCGTGCCAATCTTCACAGGTGACAAAATAGCTGCAAGAAAAAAGCTAGTTGCCTCCATCTACAGTAAGAGATGCTCTGACATGTATTGATTTGGACAGCTTCTCCAGGACATAACACTTGTCCAGGTTATAAAACCATTAATGTTTTGAGGGAGGTCGACAGGCGGGTGGGAACTGCGTCTGCTGTGAAGCGGGTGCTGTACCGATCCGTTGTGGTGAAGAGAGAGCTGAGCCAAAAGGCGAAGCTCTCGATTTACCGGTCGATCTACGTTCCTACCCTCATCTATGGTCACGAGCTTTGGGTCGTGACCGAAAGAACGAGATCCTGGATACAAGTGGCCGAAATGAGTTTTCTCCGTAGTGTGTCTGGGCTCTCCCTTAGAGACAGGGTGAGGAGCTCAGTCATCCGGGGAGGACTCAGAGTAGAGCCGCTGCTCCTCCACGTCGAGAGGAGCCAGTTGAGGTGGCTCGGGCATCTGGTCAGGATGCCTCCTGGACGCCTCCCTGGTGAGGTGTTCTGGGCACGTCCCACCGGGAGGAGGCCCAGAGGAAGACCCAGGACACGCTGGAGGGACTATGTCTCTCGACTGGCCTGGAAACGCCTTGGGATTCCCCCTGAGGAGCTGGCCCAAGTGGCCGGGGAGAGAGACGTCTGGGCCTCCCTACTGAAGCTGCTACCCCCGCGACCCGACCCCGGATAAACGGAAGGATGGATGGATTTGAAGTTTGTGGAAACCCATCGGTGTGGGATGAGACGTTGTCGTGGGTAAATCTGGGACATTTTAAAGGGCCTTGGAAGAAAGTTACTGTATCTGAAAGATCAGATCTGAGGAGCTCTGTTCACCAGGACAGTTTCAGATTTAAAGATTAGGAGTATGTTTTGAGAAGAAGTCAAATGAGATAAATCAACTCAAATAGAATCTTGCAATGGGACGAGATGTAAACGTCTGAATCTCCTTTTAGTTCCCCGGTCATCCGAGGTATTGACATATTGAGTTGGCTGTTTTCATATCTAAGCCCCTCATTTTCCAGTCGTCGGTCTGCCTCTAACTTTCTGCCTCCTGGCTGTTTCAGACCTGCGGGATTTCAGGATGGACAGCAGAGAGAGGAGGGTGTCGGAGGGAAGGGAACGACGGGTTTCAGAAGGACGTGAGCCCGAACACCTGGACGGGCTGGAGCAGCTTTACCGGGCTCTCGAGCAGGCCAACGTGACACCCCTGGGAGACCCCAAACCCTGCAGCAAACAGGAGCTTCGACGCTGTTTCACCCAGAGAGTCAGGGACCCCCTGCTCAACGATCGACTGCACCGGGTCCGAGCCCTCCGCAGCACGTTGAAGGTACCATAACCGAATCAGTCACGCGGGATCATTCCAAACGGCCGGTTTCCAAATGTCTAAATACCGGCTCGTCTGGGTCTCTCTTTCCTCCGTCAGGCCAAAGAGTCTGAGCTGGCAGTGATCTGCACCCTCCTCGAGGACCCCAGCCTGTGCTCCCAGACCTTCAGAGAGTGGAAGCAGTGGCACGGCGAGCTCTACGCGGACATCTGCCAGCTCAGCCCCGGCACCAACGGCCAGGACGAGCTCTCCCCGATGGGGGCGCCTCTCATGACCCACACACACTCCTTCATCGAGACACACGTGTGAGGCCGAGGGCGACACACACACACACACACCCGCACCCACTCTTAGCCACTCACGCGGCGCTGATCGGGCCGAGAGTTTCCCATTCGCCGACCACGACTCCGAGCACGCTCTCTCACGCGAAGGCAGGGACAGACATTGTAAGATGTGTAAATATCACAGAGGGGAACGGTCTGAGAGGAGCGTGGATGGACTTTTGATAATCATGAGGACCCTCCCCCACACAGGGTGCCTATTGCATGCCTGAACAGAAAGCATTACTCTTCCTTTGTCTATGGAACTCACACAAAGTCCACGTGCTTGTCGAGCAAAACAGGAAAAAAAAAAAGGAGACTTTGAGCCCATGTTTGTTTCTTTGTTTTCTGTTACTTCTTGTTGACGTCAGGAGACAGGGGGGAGCTATGTAGCAGCAATACAGAGGAGAAACCTTTTCACCACAGCACTGTACTTTTCTACTGATGAACTTTGCACCCAGAGCCACCAGTTCTCCCCCTTTCTCTAAATGTTCTTTTCTTCTCATGGCATATCTCGTTTTATTTACAGGGAAATCACTGTTATTTCGGGCCGATCTCTTGGGGAAATGCGAGAGCGGAAGCTTTGGTGTCCAGACAGACCGTGAGAGGTAGCCGTCGCTTTTTAGCCGTTTCTCTGGGAACTCGTGAAATTAAGCATCGAGCAACAACTGTGCCAGCCACAGCCACACTCCTTTAAACTGTGAAGTGTTCAGACGTCCTGCAGAAGGAAGCTCCTCTGTTTTGAATGCAATCCCCTCCGCACCCTTCCGATTTCTTTTCCCTCTCCCAGTATAGTTCCCAAAGACTTGTGTAAATGTGTATACTGCTGTGTATACTGATGTAAATGTTTGAGTTCCACTACCACTGTGATACGCTTTCTAGAGGTAGCGGAGAGAAGATGGCGTGTTTCTCTTAGTGTGGGTGCAAGGCTATTTTGTTTCTTTGGGTGGGGGGGGGGGGGGGTTCCCACTTAATGCAAGAGCAAAGGAGATCTCTTTTCAAAGAAGTCACTCACTACAAAGAATGCACTTTCTATATCTCCGTATCTCATCGGCTGCATCTCACAGGGTCTCCGTCTCATCGGCCTCCCTCCCATTGCTGTTCAGATATCAGGTAAATGCATTTGCCGTCTCATTTTCTAAAGATTTGTGTACAGTCTACAGATATATTTAAACATAGGAGAATATATAAATCTATTTACATTTTGTGTCATAGATATAATGTAAACTAAGATGTATTCTATGCCAAGGTTTTTGCAGTGCCCCTGCCCCCGCCCCCGCCCATTCCCCCTCTTGACACTGTAGATGCAGGTTGCTCGGCAGCGGTTTCACTTGTTCCAGTCACAGCTAATCCTTCTCGTGGCGATGGATGTCGTGAGGAAAGATCTTGGACTGGTTAGAATGGACAGGGTAAAATACTGTGGATTAATTTCTTTTCCTTTTAGTTGTTAGTCTTGTAGCGCATGATACATGCAAAAACGTCCTTAAGGAGTTTTTTTTATAACATATATTTTAACTTTTTTAAAGTCTTCTTTTTTTCATTGCAAAGAGTTTAAAGACACAGACTGTACCACAACTGAGAGTGATTTTTTTTTTTTTTGTTAATTCAGCAGTTAAACTGAACGTTTCAGCTTGTTGTTTTTGTATTTTTTCTTTGGTTCGTGTATAGTGTCTTCTGAAAGTATTCACACCCCTTAAACGTATTCACATTAACACCACAAACTTTAATGCATTATATTAGGATTTTATGTGACAGACAAACACAAAGTAAAGAGAAAATGGTTTATGCTTTTCATTTTTTTTCTTCTTCTTACAAATAAAATCTGAAAAATGTGGCGTGCATTTGTGTCCATCCCGTCCAAGTCCATATTTTGTAGAACGACTCCAGCTCTACTGGGATTTGTCTCCACCAGAACCTGACATTAGTATTTTTGCCGGTTCTTCTTCGCAATATTGGTCAAGCTGGGACAGCATTAAAGGAGATCTTTTGTGGACATGAGCAGTTCGAGTCACAGTTTCTAAACTGGATTTAGGGCTGGGCTTGATGCTGCCACCACGATTACATTTGATGGTGGGGCGCTTTTTGTGTACCACACATAGTGTCTTAAACGATAGACAATAAACTTCTATTTTGGTCCCACCTGAAGAGAGAAGCTTTGTGCCGTAATCGGCTTGTGGCGAACATTGAATTTAATTAATTATTTTTGTCATCAACAGCCTTTTGTCTCTCATTCTTCCTAACAAAAGGCTAGATTTGTTGAGTGCATGACTAGTAGTTGTGCTGTCGACAGATTCAACCCACCTGAGCTGTGGTGCTCCTCCACAGTCACCATGGGCCTCTTGGCTGCTTCTTTGATTAATGCTCACCTTGCCTGGCCTTTTAGTAAAGGTGGACCACCATGTCTTGGTAGGTTTGCAGCTCTGCTTTCATTTTGGCTGATTGAACAGGACTCTGTGGGACATTCCAATTGTTGGACAGTATTGTACACCCTGACTCTGCTTTAAGCATCTCCAAAACTTTTCTGTTGACATGTCTGCCGGCGTTCCTTGCTCTTTATGAGGCATTTTGCTCCTCATTTTTTCTCCAGCGAACTTCTAAGACCGGCTTGGGCTATTTAGGGTTGTCAGGGCAAAGGAAGCTAAACACAAGCGTGTGCCTCACTTTTCACATTTTATTCATAAGATAGTTTCTCAACCGTGTAACATTTTTTGCTTAAACTTTGGGCTACTTGAGTTGGCCAAGTCCATAAAATCCCAGCAAAGCACATTGAATGCATGCTATTTTTCACAGTGTCAAATATACTGTATGCACAGATACAGTATAGGGAGGTCCATGGGGTGTTATTACTTTTGCAAGGCACTTTAAAAAGACTGAAACATGTACAAAAGCTTTCTGTGAGTAGAGACATTAGTGCGGTTACCTATTCCCTCCGAGGAAGTGGCAGGTGCTGGCCGGTGACAGACTACTGCACTAAAATGGTCTGTATGAATCATTTCATCTGCAACATCAGGCCAAGGACTCAACAGTGCCCTCCAGTGTCCCCGACTCTAATGTGTAGCACCCGCTGCATCCAGCTCTCTATGTTCTCATGTTGGTCCTGAGTGGATTTTTCATCACGTCACACCGAAAGCGTAAATATCAAACACATCCACGGCTCATGTTTTCCAACGGCTAATTTCAAGAGTGCCACAAAGAAACCTAATGATGCAAGCACTTTCCCCCGTGCCTCCCCAAACCCTCTCTTTTGGACAGCAAAAGTCTCACCACCCCAGTGTTCCCCACACACACGTCTGCGGCTGTCGAAGAGCTACAATGCAGTTCCGTGCTCTCCGCCTCGCCGTATGAAGCGGTGGTCTTCTAGCTCCAGCTCCTGCTCCCACGCGGAGGTGACGTACTGTAGGTCAAGAAGTTCCGAGAGTATTTAATTTGTAGACACCGACCGTGTTATCCCTGCCAGATCTTTTTTTTTTTGTGTGTGTGTGTGTGCGTGCAGACCTGCAGAAACAGGCTGGGGGGGAAAAAAGGGAGATTCCACTGTGTGTTCTTTCAGGGGTGTACACCTCATGGTACATTGCACAGGTGTGTAAGATGTAAGTTGCACTGCGACATTAAAAAAAAGGAACATATTGCTCTTTTTCAAGGATAATATTAGCTTACTGTTATTCTGTACATTAAACTGACTAAAGATGATATTAAAAAGAAAGAAAATGACATTTATTCTTCCTAAAGTAGCCTTTTTTGATTTCATATATATGAAAGTATATAAATATATATAAATAAATATATATATATTACAAAAAATACAGATTGTAAACCTAAGTTGTTAAACTTTGACTTCAATAAACTGAATCCTCTGCACTACGAGCTGCCCTTTCTTTCTGTGTCCTGATGAATACGTTTCTATTGTTGGATCAGTTTCCCTATAAGGTCAATGGAAAAGTAACACATAAACATTATTCTGTTTAAAAAATTATGCTCGTGCTTCCTATAGGTTCATAATACATATTTGATGTGTTTATTTTTGTCCATTTTCATAATGATGGCTTACAGCTGATGAAAACCAACGCATACATGATATATCCTAAGACCAATAGAAAATAATTCCTTATTTCTGCCCAGTATATGCACTCATCTTATGTCAGGGCTCCTTGTGCATGAATTGCTGGATCAATGCTATGTGGCATGGACACAATCAGCCGGTGGTTCTGCAGAGGTTCACCATGCCCAGGTTGCTTTAACAGCAGACTTCAGCTTGTTTTCGCTGATGCCTCAAGTATCTCTTATCTTCTTCTTGACAATACCCAATATATTCTCTGGTTTTGGTTTTGGTCAAGTGAATTAGCTAGATGATATCACCTTGCTTGGACCTAAAGAGGAACTTAAAAGTATTTATCTTTGGTCACATTGATTAGTGCAGCAATGTCTTCACAGATCTGCCCAAAATGTCAATCAGACAGCTGCAGCTTATCCAGAACTCTGCTGCTCATGTTCTCACTAAAACCAGGAAGGTAGAGCACATCACCCCAGGTCTAAAGTCCTTACACTGGCTCCCTGTAGATCAGAGAATAGACTTTCAAATACGTTAAAATACTTCTGTTAGTAAAGACCTATTGTTGCCGTATCACCCTCCAGACCACTCAGATCTTCTGGTTCTGGTCTTCTCTGCATACCAGAACCAGAACCAAACACGGAGAATCATCTTTCAGCTCCTATGCTCCACAAATCTGGAACAACTTTACAGAAAACTGCAAATCAGCCAAAACACTGAGTTCCTTTAACTGAGTCCCCCCCCCCCCACATTGGGTTATTGTGCTGAATTTTCACCATAGAATGACACGAAAGTATAAGTAAGTTTTTTTATCTAGTTTTCTTGCCATTAGCTTAGATGTGCTTTTTTAAACACCCTTTTCCACAAATATCAGTATCCCTTAGAAGAAAATGGAATAATCCTTTTGTTGCAGTTGTACAGTTTTCTTTATTTGAAAACGTAATAGAAATAAAATGGTGGTGAAAACAGATTTCCTATTGTTACCTTTAAATAAAAAACGATACGTTTAGTTTTATTTTTGAGCGCAAAAATGGCCTTTTGGATAATAAAGGCTGCAGAACCCTTTGCTCAACTAACTAATGAAATCGCTCTGTGTGTAAATAATGTAGATCTTGTCGGGGTTTTACTTTCTGAATTTAATTGCTGAAATTAATGACGTCTCCTGAATCCTATTATGATTCACTGAGGTGCATAGAAATCCCAGCTACATCGGCGCCCTGCGACATCCTGTGCTGGAACGCGAAGATTTCTGAGCCGGCCTGCAGCTGCAGCCTCTGCCCGTTAGATGGCGGTAGCTGACTGTTTCAAAGCAGCGCAGGTTCCGCCGGGACGAAGAAGAGGGAGGATCGCTCGCTGTCATGGCAGCCAAGGTGAAAGTTTAACGTGCTCTATTTAGAAGTTTTTGGTGGTTTACCCGGGTATTTTCGCTGAATGCATGTGTCATCTGCCGCAGTCATTTTGGTTAGCGTTATATAAGTGGCTGCCACCTCTCAGCTGTCGGCGCTGCGCTGCAAACTCCCATTCTAACCGAGTTTGGCTTAGAAGTCTCGGTTTAGGCGGACTAATCTAACATTAGAGCCTTCTCAGACATCCCTGGCAGCTCCTAAACCTCGATATTTGTCTGAGCCGACGTTATGTCCCGTTTTACGTACACGTGGTAGCACTCTGGGCAGCTATGACAATATCGGTGCTTGTGCTATCTGGCTAAAAACAGCTGTTCCCCCCTTTTATTGTGTGCCGCTCTGTGACGTCATGGCTCGGAATTAACTCAAATGTGTTTACTGTTTAGATTAGGGCGCTTTATCTTTAAATCCAATGAAGGAGATCCCGACGGATCACACAGGTTGCATCTTAGTAAACCTGAGAGACGAGATGCTAACCTGCCAAATATTTTCCTGCAGGCATGATCCGTTTTTAAATGCGCTGCGCTTATAACATTTTAAAGATGCAAAAGCAGAATGATTGCAGACTATGTTCTCACTTACTGATTATTATTTTTTTTCCTTTGGGGGCGGGGATCAGAACTTACACAACTTTTAGTAATTTTGTATGTACATAGTGCATGCAGCTTACGACGGTGTAATAAGATTGCAGGTGGAATAAGATAACATTACAATATAAAGTGCAGCAGTGATCAGAATGTAACAATGCAGCAGAAAAACTGTGCAGAAGAATGTTTATGGTGCAAAAATAGTGGTGCAAAAGGCATTAATATGAAAAAGTTCAGTGCAGTGCAAAATGATATGGCGTGAAAATACAGTAAACATTCAGTTGTGTACTATTTAAGTGGGTTATAAAAGGAGAGAATCAGTGTTCTCTTAAAAGACTCATTATCTGTAATGAATGCGTCCGTGCCAGTGCACTTGCATAATTGCAGGTGTGTGTGACACACGCGTATATTTTAAGATGAAGAAAAAGCAACATGTTTCCCTGCTGCTGGTAAAAAAATAACCGATGGCGTTAAAACGGCATCACCGTGTTCGGATTGGGATGTGTGAACTCTCTTTGTTTAAATGTTGCCAGTACGCCAGTGTATGTGGGGAACGGGCCTCACTGCGTTTCTCTGCACTCCTAAACAGTCAGACACTTTCTCTTGTTTATGAGCCCTATAATGGCAGGAGCTGTAGGTTATAAAAAAAAATAAAAAATGTCTGTAGCCTTTCAAACTATTGTTCCTTGGTAATGATGCACTTCTACGTTTGCTGACGCAGTTCCTTGGAAGAAGAAGGCGTACAAACAAGGGGGCTGATGATGCGCTTTTTGGGTTTAAAGCAGTGTTGCACATCCTTCTGAATGTCATCCACATTCAAACCTCCTGATTTATACCTCGCAGCAAACGCCTTTGGAGCTTCTGTTCCCCCCCCCCCCCCCCCCCCTTTGGTATATATTTAGATGTTTTTGTTGTCGCGCAAACGTTACGCAGCAGAAAGAGAAGGCGCTCCTGATTGAAGCGGCTGCTTTCGTTCCGCAGCTGACCTAGAAAACACCCACAAAGGGCGAAACCGGCCTGCAGTTACGAAGGATGTGTCGATTGATCAAAGTTTGCCGGTTGTTTTGATGTTTTCGTCTTCGCGCAAGCATTTTACACAGTAAAGGCGGTTTCCATGGAGTAGCCGTGAAGTTCAAAGCAGGGAGGGGGTTTTTATGGATTCGTGCTGAAACTTAAAGCACGTCCGTCCAGTCACGGTCAAGCTTTGTGCACCAAGAAATGTATGGCTCACGCGGGACCCTTTGAGCCATGCTTAGGGGCATTATTTGACAGTGTTTCATTATGAGCATTCAGCTGAATCTTTTGGTTGTTGAAAAGTAGCAGGACATGTTTGGTTTTTAACAAAAGCTCCTAGAGAAGCAAAAATGTCTAATATGGCATCTAAATTGTGGTTGTCATCTGTCATGGGTTGGATTGAAACCCACTGAGCATGTGCAGAGTGTTGGTGCTGTAGCCGGCTTTTGATTGGAGAGAATATCTGTGCCCCTCTGCCACAGAAGCCCCCGAGCACCCCCCCCCCCTTCCTTTTCCTCTGAGACATCAGATTAGCCGGCTGTCTTTCAGTGATTTCTGTCACCAGAGAACCAAGAACCATCAGTCCATTTTCTAATACGTCTATCCCTTGTGGGGTCGCGAGGGGTGCTGGTGCCCATACCAGAGGACCACTGCCTTTAAAAATGTTTTTCCTGTTCTTCTGTCCCTCTCCAGGTGGTGATGGTGGCCGTCCCAACGGTGCTGGGAATAGCCTCCGTCCGTGTATACAGGGTGAAGGAAGCGCCCACAGACGGGCTGGTTTCTCGAGACGTGGTACGTCTTTCCCGCAACGCTTCCAAAATGGGGGGGTTGGGGGGGGGGGTATTGTTCCAACTCGCCCTTATCGTGCCCCTCTCTGCATCTCTCCAGCTGAACATCTACACGCCGCTCTCGGGGGCTGCTTCGCCTCAGCTTGCTCCAGAGAGCCCAGGATTCATCGAGAGAGGGTTGACTGTCACCAGAGAGAGCGTTTCGCCGTTGGTCCAGGCCGTGAAGGTATTTCGGGTTTTTTGCAGGTTCTTTGTGTGGCGGCGCGTCCCAGCAAAGTTTTGGAACAAGCCGCGCAGCGCTTTGAGTGCCAGAACAAGCGTTAGATGGAGCTCAGATAGACGGGAGCCTCCTATCTTGCACCTGCAGCCTTGGTTCTTTAGCCTTGATTTTGTTTTTGTTCCTCTTGCTTTGCGGTTAGAGCGCCATCCCACGAAGCTGCAAATGCTAAGTGCAGGTATGACACTTGCAGAGCAGATCAGGAGTTTGACAGGAAATACCGTTCTTTTTGTTGTTCACTTCATGCCTGTGGCGTTAGCAGCGCCGAGATCTGACAGTCTGATTCTGTGAAAGACTTGAAAACACCCAGACATTGACTAATATAAGTCTGTTTCAATGCTACATTCTTGGTGGCCTTTTCATAGTGGTTTAAGATCTGTTCTTTTCTCCATACAGGGTGCCTGTGTCTCTATAAAAAGGGGAAGTGTTAATCTTTACCACGCTGGAGAGGGTAAGTTACCGGCAGGTGCACAATGCTTAAATTAACACACAAAATATTTGAGCCCCCCTGCTGCCTGTAAGGTTTACTGGCAGTATCTGAATTGGTTTAGCTATTTGAAATAAATAAAACGGTTAAAATATATATTTTTTTTTTATTATGTTTGAAATATATGAACAAAACAAATTTATCAGAAATGTGACAACTGCACTCTGAGGCATCCCCCCCGCACTTCTGCAAGCCAGGTGTGTACACACGGGCACACCTGATGCAACCAATAACGCGCTTCACTTGCTGCATCAAGGGTGCGTGAGATGGAAGGCCTCAAATACCTGAACTGCTGAACGATGAGGCTGCATTACCTTTTAAAAATATGGCTAAGGCAGAGGACGCGTCCAAAAGGCTGAGGAGGGATAATTGCAATCCATCCATCCATTTTCCTTTTACTCGCTTTTCCATGCGGGCGGGTCTGGTGCATATCTGCAGTGGTCACTGGTGGAGAGACGGGGTACACCCTGGACAGGTCGCCAGTCCATCACATGGCAACAGTTGCATTGCAAAGACTATAAAAAGTTTTTTAAATGCACCAATCTTTGTTTTTTTCCCATCCAATCCGATACCTGCACAGAGCATATCGGCCCATGTCCGATACCGAGCCAGTACTAGCGTTGAATGTACAAACTGTAAATCTTGCCATGTTTGTGGTGTTGAATTTACCGACTTTATCGCCACCCTTCGCATTTTTCACGTAGCAAGTTTCATGTTGCAGCCGGACTTGTTGGCGTGTCAAATTTGAAATGTTTCCAAATAAGCTCGGCTCGGTCTGGCGCTGGCTCCATGTTGCTCTGTGTTTGCTCATCACTAGCTGCAGTGCGTGCTCTGGGCGATGACGTAACCGGCACTGCAAACATAGAATTGAAGTCACTAGATCGGTGTAACTGTATTGCGTTGTATGATATTAATAAAAAAAAAGAAATGGCTTAATCGGTGTCATTAATCCAAAATCGGATCCAGCTAATTATTCAATATTAGAGCCGATATACAATCCAGGTATCGGATCAGTGCATCACAATAAAAAAATATACAAAAACAAAGGAAAAACCCAGAATGTTCTCAGAGTTACAGTTACAAGCATAACTTGTACGTTTTAAACGGTCAGTAGCTACACCACCTGGACGTGGCAGCAGGAGGAAGCCGTCAACGGCTGTCATCAGGTTCTGTTGGAGGCAAGTGCTCAAAAAGCTTGACTGACTTAAAATGACCGGTACCTCCAGCAAGACTTGGTGTTTTTCCGCATTAGGACACATACTAATCGCAGTGTTGAGCTGGTTAAATCTTTCCGGATTTATTTGTTTTTGGGAACCAGCGGCTTGTTTGTATATCTTTTTCAGTCAACGCTAATTTCCAGTGAGGCTGAATAACTTATGCGCAACTGTGTGTTGGTGTTCGGGAATAGCTTACTGGAGCTCATTTTTAATCAGGAAAAGCAGATTTTTTTTCTTAAGGCCTGCTACTAATTCAGTATATTACCACAATGTTGGAGAGAGCAGGTGTACGGCTGTTCCTCAGAATGTCACTAACCTGTTTTCAATCTTCTGTCTCCTCTTTTCTAGATGTGTATTACTACGTGATAGACCCTCCTCCAGATTTTCTACCCAGGTTTGGCACCATCACCATGGCTGGCCTGCTGGGCATGTTCTTGGCACGCAAAGGTACGGTGCTCCTCTGTTTCTGTACCACAAGTACTAAAATGAGTATATTAAGGGAAGTGGTGGCTAAGTGCTTATAGCAGGGAGCTTGTGTCCTGGTAAGGCTGCAAGTTCCCCCGCTTCCATTCCCACAGACTGCCACTCTGGCTCCCTGAGCAAGGTCCTTAGCTCCAGAATGCACCGCACAGCTGCAACTCACTGCTGCCTAGGATATGGGTTAAATACAGAGGACACATTGCATTGGAATGTATGCTGCAATGACAAATAAAAATGATTATTATCAGTAGTTTTCATTTGGTTGAAAAGCTTTTATAATTTTTTCATATTTGGCCTCATCAAAAATGAGCACCAGTCAGAGAACAGCTAGTGGATCCTCATTGATACCGGTTAACATCCAGGGAATTTATGCTGAGGTTTTGGACTCTTATTGTCCACCTGAACAATAAACTGCACTGGACTCATAACACAGACACTCTTTACTGGAAGGGTCAGAGCAGACTCTACCTGCTGAGGAGGCTGTGGTCATTTTGAGTGCAAGGGGCGCTCCTGAAGACCTTTGACTCTGTGGTGGCATCAGCCATCTTCTATGGTGTGGTTTGTTGGAGCAGCAGCTTATCTGCAGCTGAGAGGAAGCGGCTAGATAAACTCATTAAGAGGGCCAGTTCTGCTCTGGGATGTCCCAGGACCCAGTGCAGGTGGTGGGAGACAGAAGGACTGTAAGAAAAATGACATCACTAATGGACAATGTCTCCCACCCCATGCATGGAGCTGTTGCAGAGCTGGAGAGCTCCTTCAGTGACAGACTGCTGCATCCCAGATGCTCTAAGGAGCGATTCCTCAGGTCCTTCCTCCCAGCTGCTGTTTGACTTTATAATATCTACTGCTCATAAAAAACTGTGTTTTGAACGTGCTAATGGTTGCACGGGTTCTGAATTACTACTTCTCAGATGCAAATGTCCATTCACACTTTAGCTTCTCTCTGGGGTGTTTAATAATTTGTGTGATATTTTTTCCCTCTCAAAGTTCATTCTCTACTTTACAGCTTAATTTTAATGAGCTTTTTAAAATTCAGATTAATCTGGTGTTTAACTCTGTCTACGTGTTTCTTCCACTGTTTTGGTCAAATTACCCCATCATGGGACGGAAAGGTATTGAGTATAAAAACCGATTAAAAAAAAAGATGTAGATTTCCAGTCTTTTTTTATTTTCCATTATTTAGAAGATAAAGGTCTGATTTCTCTATAACAAAGTTTGTTTTCAACATCACTTTGTATACAAATGACAACTTTTATCTATTTCCTAGGGCATTAAGTTATTGTCAAAGTCGCTGAGCAGTTTTGTTTTGTCAGGATCTTCTGAAAACCCAACATAACCACACTCAGTCAAACCAAGAAGGTTTTTTTTAGGCCTCATTACATTTTCCCTCGTGGTCTAGTTTACCCAACAAACCATAGAGACTGCAACATTTTCTAAGAAAAGTACAAGAGATCGGGAGATTGTGTTTTTAAAAAATCTGTTTTATTAAGAAGCGATCCAGAGTAGAGCTGATCCAGGCTGGCGGGTCACAAAAAGATAAAAACTTCCCATTTACCTGATTGCTAAATTAGAGGTCAGCTTCCACATAGCGCTGTGTTGTCATTTATTTAAACATACTGATGATAAAATCTGACTCTAAATGTTGAGAGTGTTAGAAGAATTGAGTCTGGATAAGTTTGGAAGTTTTAAAATGGAAAATGTTTGGAAATCCTGGACAGTATTATTGCATTTCAGAGAAATCCAGAATAAAATCATTTATGTATTCTGAGAGTTTGTAGCCATGGAAAAGGCTTCCAGGCTTTGTTTTTCAGTAGTTTCCAGATCTGGATCAGAAGGGACTTTTCAGTGTTTTCTGTACTGATCAAAGCAGCTATTCATTTTTCAGCTCAAACTATTGAAGACAGAAGCAGTTATTAAACTATACTTCACAGGATTAAAACAGGCTTTTTCTCCCATAACTTTTTTTTTTTTTTTTTTTTTTTTCTACCAAAGTGAACTCCTAGAGTAGGAGCTGATTCTTAAATGCTCCTTCACAGCCAGAGAGCCACCTCGGAGCTTCACTTAAATCGTCTTTTCCAGGAGATGCCCTACCCTCCTCCTTTTCTATTCTGCTTTTCTACAAAGAACAAAGAAACAGATCTAAAGCCTGTTTAAAACAACAGTGTGTTTATGACCAGCGTTCTCAACCTCTGGTTGTAATATTTATGAACAAAGGAGTTATCCAAATAGAAACAGTATGTGGATGTGACTATCAGTTATTAAATCATTTACAGAAATTTTTTTTGTCCAAACGGAGCCCTAAATCCATCCATCCAGCGCTCATCGGCTCAGAGGTGGGCTCAGATGTGAGGTCAGTAGGTCATCACAGGGCAGCACAGAGATCCAAATGTGAAACTAGGTTGGGCTATTTATACATGGAGCTAACAACAGTTTAGATAATTTTCAGTCTCATTAAAGGCGGCATCAGCCCTGATGAAAGTAGTTCTTTGTTCTTTCAGTCCTAAAGCTGGAAAGACTGAGATTTTGTTATGCAGCCGCTTTCACAATAACAGTGGCTGTGGTAAATAATGATTCGTTAGCTTGTATCATATTTCCTAACCTTATCAAACTAGTCATACCCCTCAAACGCTTTTACGTTCTGTCCCATTTTGAACACAAACCTCAATAATTAAAATTTAGAATTTTTTTTGATAGACCAATACAAAGTAGTGTTATGAGTTGGAAGAAAAATTGTGCATTGTTTTTTGCGTTATTCTTTTTTTAAATCTTTTTACAAACGCAAATCTGGGGCTTCCAGATCAATTCAGCCTCCTTGTAATCCGACACCTACGCCCTCAGAGAAACACGGCAGCAGTAGGATTATGCTGTGGTGACGCTTTGCTTCAGTAGGGACAAGAAGATGGCTCACCGTTGATGTGAAGCTGGATGGAGACGAAAACGAGGCAATCCTGCAAAGTCACACCTGTCGGAAGCTGTGAGAGACTCGAGACTAAGACGGAGGTTACATCCCAGCAGGACAGTAACTCTAGTCAGAGCTGCGGTGGTTTGGATCAAAGCTTCTTTGGCCTAGTCAAAGCCTAGGCCTGAATCCATGCAAAGGAGAGTAGGCAGATTTTCTATGTTGTAGATGAGCAAAGCAGGCGGAAACATGGGGGATCTTCAAGCGTTGACTTGGGTGAATGCAGAGGCACACCGCACCTTTCAGATTTGTGTTCGTAACGTGATAAAATGTGAAAACACGAGGGGTAGAGATACTTTTTTATCTAAAGACTCTTAAGATGCTAAAAGATTTAGAGAATTAAGATCTAAAGCCTTATTTGCATTGTTCTCCTCCTAATATTCAGCCAGAGGGGCCTCACGGTGTTAACCCCAGAGTTGTATCCCCAGCTTGATTTCACTCCTGGATTTAATGCGGCTTTGAAAAAGTGACTCTTTCTCATCATCCATCATCGCAGTTGCGTTTCTGATCAGAAGAGAAGTCGATCCCTGAGGTTCACGTCAGCACAGCCGCCGGATGTGTTTCTAATTTAGCATTCGTCGTTGTTTTAATTTCTTCTGAGGAAAGCCGTTTGAACTAGAGAGTAGTTTGAATGTAAATTTCTGGCTTTGCTGGAGTTTCCATCGCTGAAAGGTGTCCAACACACCGGCTGCTTTCAGACAGGATGTGAGGAGGAAGGCTGTGGAAAAACAAGGTGTTAAACTTTTACACCGCTTTGCTGCACTGGGTCACAAGTGCATCACGCGTCACGAAGCTTTTTAGAAATCAGCGGCAGATCGCCGTGTACCTCATCAGATTGCTCTTTGTGTGTTTAAGGTTCTCGTTTCAAGAGGGTGGCGGTTCCTCTGGGCCTTATGAGTGCTGGGGCATCAGTGTGCTACCCGGCCCAGGCGGTGTCCGTACTTAAGGTAACGCTTTGTTTTGTTGCTTTTCTTTTTGTCGGGCTGAGACGTGGTTGACGGCATTTTCAGATGCAATGCCTCTGCTGTGCTTCGTTTTTGTGAAGGTGACGGGGAAGAAGGCGTACGCCGCAGGGCAGTGGAGCAGCGCCGCTGCATCGTCACTGCTCGCCACCAAGAAAGCAGCAGCCGCCGCACCGCCGCAGGTGATAAGTCCTCCTCGTGACTAAACATGTGCATCTGAGTTTGTTGAAGCCGTTTTAGTTCGCGTGACTAACTAGAAACTCCACCTTTTAAAGGGACGGCTCCCTTCCCACTGGTTGAGCTCCCTTCCTCAGATGTTGCTCAGAAAAAAAAAGTCCCCTGTGTGTCATCATCCTGCTGCGGTTTCAGATTCCACTTCCTGGACCTGACCTTTGGCCTTTTACAAAAACTGTTGTTAGTTTTTGGGATCTGCTCTTGGTGCTTATACATCAGTTATTTTCTGTTCTCAAATCTAATTAAAATGTATAATTTTACTCTTGAGCCCCCCTATTTCCCCCTGTTAGTTTTTAACATCTATAGTGTTAAAACTACAGTGTTTAAATTATAAACCGACCACATTATTGGTTCATAAAACTGTTCCGTGAAAACATTAAAACACATGTATTCAAAATTGCACTTTTTCTATGGTTATGTAGGCAATTAATTTTGTGAATATGTTCTATATTGTTGCTACAATAACTTGTAGTCACATGTAGCTGTTGGTATATTTGCCCTAATGCTTAACCGCTTATGCTACTACGGAACTATCTTTTAAGTCTCAAAGGGTTCGTTTCAATGTATTTTTTGTTTTCTTTTAAAATCTTCTCCGTTGCATTTGCATTAAACTTGATCAGTAACTGAAAGGTGAACCTCCTTTCTGTCATCGGCGCTGGAACCTGCTCCGTCGTCTCATACCCCCAGTTGTGACGCAGGTGGCTGCTCATAGAGCCAGGTTCTGCTGGAGGTTCTTTCCTGTTGAACTGGGTTCTTTCCTCTCCACCATCCCCACGTGCATGCTTATAATGGCCAGGCGTTACAAAGTTAACAGTTTTGTTGTATTTAGGAGGGATGGGAGCAAATTTAGATGATCCTTTTTTCCCAGTTGACAGAATAAACTGAGCTTGGCTACGTTTATAACTAGCATCAAAAGTGGAATGAATTGAATTTGAATCCGTATGATTAGATTGAACTATTTGTGTATATGAATTGGATCGGGTTGTTTTGTAAAGCAGCTTTGATTCAGCCTGATCAAATCAAATGACATTCCTGGATGACTTTAATAAAGCCCCAAATGTGTGTTTTTTTTTTTTTTTTTATACAATATTTTAGGTTCATGCCTCAGGTGGTCCTATAGACAAATCCTTTTAACTCTGCTGGGAGCTAATGTGGTGCATCGTTTTTTAGTGTCGTTAACAGCTTTTTTCTGTAAGCCTGTGACATAAATGGCCAAAAATGTTGGCTCCTGATGTAAACTCCTGACATTTCCCTCCTGGATCTTCAATCTCAGCCTTCTCCAGAAGCAGACGCAGAGTCTGCGGTGACTGAGGAGGCCTCAGCCAACACTTCCACATCAGACACCTCCTCTAAGAGCTCTGCCGGTTTGGAGAGAGGAGCGGAATCGGCCGAGCCGGTGTCTATTTCTGACGAGCAGGTTGTCACTGTCACAACAGAGGAAGAGCTACCAGCCGCGCCTGCAGGAGCATCTCCAACGGAGACGGGCACCGCTATTACAGGTATTGATCTCCGTCTCCTCCTGTGTCTGTTTCCGTCTGTTTGCTCCACTCAGTCGCACAGGAGCCCCCGCTGGCAGCGGTAATGTTTTCCTTTTTCTCTCTCTCCCCGTCCAGGTCCGCCGGCAGATGGGGAGCCAGCACAAACAGAGCCGTCTCGTCCCTCCGAAGGAGCGGCTGAGGGCCAGAAGGCCTCCGACGGAAAACGAGCCTCAGACGGTGTTTCCTTTGACGCGACGCCAGCCGATCCGTCGGCGAGCTCGGAACTGGAGCGCGTCCAGGACGGGTCTGCTGCAGCCATCACCGCAGATGAGCCTGCAGCTTCCCCGTCAGGTTAGGAAGGACTAAGCTCTTACTCCTGTTGTGAAATTCAAAAACCTCTGCCTTCAGGTTTAATGGCATCAGTGAGTTTTACCAAAGCAGCCACCAAGCTTCTATCGACGTGTGAACCGTGCAAAAAGACCCATTCATTATGTTTGTTGCAAATGTAAAGGCGCATATAGAGTTGTTAATCTCTGCATCCTGCGCTCTACCTGTTGTTGAATCAGTCGCTGAAGCGGTGTCAGCCGAGGAGCAATCACTTCCTGCTGTCAAGGAGACGGCATCCTCACCCCCCGCCGGGCTGCCACCTCCACAGGAGCCCGCAGCAGGAAACAGAAAAGGTACTCTTAGCCCCTCCGATTTGGCTCTATCGCAGAAATGACATCAAACAAAGACGTGTTTTTTCTCTTTAGTTTTGTCTAGCAGAGATGCCTCTTAAACTTTGTCCTGTTTTGTTCCGTTCCCGCGTCAGTCTTCAGGGCCTTCTGGGATTTTATGTTCTAGACGGACACAAAGTGATTGTGCAGTGCGAGGAAAAGGACACGTCCTATCAATGAACAAAAATATGGAGATCGAAATCTTAAAAAGTCTTGAACATTTGTGAACATTAACTTTTTAAGTCTTACCACAGTTTCTCAACTTGTTCTAGGTCTGGACTTAGACTGGGCCATTCTAACAGACTAAAGTGTTTAAGTCTAAGCCCTTTCATTGTAGCTCTGGCTTAGGGCCGGGCGATAAATCGATTTAGTCCATTAATTCGATTTTACAATTTATTAAGATAAATTTTTTTGGAAAATGTGGATTTTATTTTGCCAATGCGCTCATTGGACTTCCATGAAGAGAATAAAATGCAATGCTGAATATGTGTTTAGGAAAATATATTGTCAAATTTTTTTTGTACCATAAGATGAGGAACTTTAATTTATTTACTTACTTTTTAAAAGTTAGTTTGAAGTTACACAAGTGAAGCCTGTTCGTAGCTTATTGTATAAAACCACCAGCAGCAAACGTTTAGAAATATTTTCATTGTTTACAACAGCAGGGCCGCCATCTTGTTTTACAAGCCTGTTTCACAGCTTGTATTTAGCTGCACTTTGAATTCAGGTCAACTCCCAGACAAGATGCGTGAAATAAGAGCTTTTAAAATAACAAAGTTTATAAAATAATTTCTTTAATTTCTCTTTGTAGAATTAAAAGGAGGGAAAAAAAATCAATCGCATTTAATCGCATTCAGTCTAATGGAATCAGAGAATTATTTATTTTTTCACATCGCCCAGCCTTATTCTGGCTGTATGGGTAGCGCTGCTGCCCTGCTGCAACGGCAACATCTGGGCTAGTCTCAAGCCTTTCTCAGCCGCCAGCAGGCTTTCTTTAGGATCGTCTAAAACCTGACTCCATGTCGCCAGCTCTGATCAGCTTCCGAGGTGTTTGCTAGTGAAAAGCGTTGCCACGTAATTTTTCTGCCACCTCCACTGTTGTTGTAGTTTTCTTTCACACATACATGTGGGTGGCGGTGGCGTAGCGGTTAGAGAGCCGGGCGCTTGCATCTTGGGGAGGCCTCAAAAGTCAGCAGTTCAACACTGTCACTCTGGGCCCTTGAGAAAAAGCTTTGGTCACTGATTGCACCCTGTGTACCTTTAAGTGTTGGCAGCACACTGCTCCATGAGGGATGGGAATTGTTTTATGGTTGTCTCGCCACTCTTCCATGAAGACCAGGATTGTAGTTGTCCTGTTAAGTGATTTCCCCACCTGAGCAGTGGATTTCTGCAGCTCCTCTAAAGGAGCCTCCTGGCTGCTTCTCTCCTTAATGCTTTTTTGTTTACTCTCTAGGTGAAATCTGAAGGCCCCGGCTTTCATGTGGACCTGTGAGAGCAAAGCGGGTTGAATACAAATGGCTGCCACACTCCTCAGATTTTTATTTGTAAAAGATTGTGAAAGCAATGTGTCCTTTTCCTTCCACTCAACAATTATACTGTAGTTTGTAAGTCTGATGCATAAAGCTCCCAAAACGATATATATATATATATATATATAGATAGATGTTTGTTATAAGGTAAGAAAAAATGAAGAAGTTCAAGGTTCAGGGTTCTGTATTTCCTTTCTGAAGAAAACAGGAAGCTTTCGTGATCTCTAAGAATCCCCTCAGCCATTTTCACCACAGAAATCGTAGCGCTCCATTTTCTGACACATGCTTTCGTTTGCCGTGTACGCCGGCAATAACAAATGATCAAAACAGCCGTTCCCCTCTCTGATTGGTTTAGAAATCCAGATCTTAGCTCAACTTCTGTTTAGTCCAAAACTCCTTATTAACTGCATTAAGTCATAAAGGCGTAGACTTATGACAAACTTGAGCTTATTTCTCAGTACGTGTACCCGTCTGGGGTAGCTTTAGCGCTTTTGTTTGCGTTTAGCTACGTCTCAGTGACACGGAGGACATATTTGCTGTGTCAGAGTTCAGGGGCTGCATCCCCCCCCGAACTCTGACACTGATTCGTTATTTGAATCAAAGTGTTACGAGCGATCATCGGCAGCATTAGCGACACGATTTGCTTAGTCATGTGCGATGAGAGATAAGATAGCAGGATGCTGTGGGTTGATTCCTCTATGTTTAGCTCTTCTCAGAATATTGGCTGATTTCAGTTTATCGTCTCAGAAGGTTTCAGCAGTATTTCTGTGCTTGTGGCTGAAATTGTCCATCATTTCCCGTGTTCCCCTCCAGAGGGCTCTGGTTTCAAGCCAGACCCCACTCTCATGGACTTCGGCCAGTCCAGCCCTGAAGATGAGGACCTGTACAGCACACGCAGCTGAGGAGGAACCTCATTCCCACACCGCTGTCTCACATCTCGCCCTCACTTCCAGGACTCTGCAAGCAAGCGCTCTCAGAGAGATTTTCATCAACGTTTCCACTCTCATTTTCTTTTTTCTTTTTTTTGTCTGCCCACATTTCCACAGAAAACATCCTGGCAAGTTAGCATTGGCGTTGCATTGTAATGAATTTTCGGTACATATTCAAAAGAAACCTGGAAAAACAACACCACAAACACCCACAATAACAGAAGAATTAGCAGAAGTCGACTTGTTTTCGTCACTTGAAATCTTTTTCCGCTGTCAAATATGCATAGTGCCGTTATTTATTGTAATCTAGTCAACTTTGTTGATAATTTAAATATCCTTCTCGGACGCGCTGATGAGGACTACAAGGAGGACTTGTGCTGCTCCGTTTTGTTAGTTCAGTAAATGTCTTTACTTGTTGGTTAAAGAACCCAGAATAAATCTTTATTTTTTGTGAACTCATGTTGGATCGTGTCATATTTTAAATCCATTAAAAACATGAATGACTCTGCATGCATTTAACAGACTTTTGGACGCGCTAAAAGCTTCTGTGGTTTTAGGCAAACAAATGCGGTCCAGACTTGCCGTAACTGCACAGAAATGCTCACTTGTTGCACTGGATTTTCGTCGTCCTTTAAAAAAAAACTGTCTACTTGAGTACATTTCTTCTACGTTCTCTAATCTTTCATAGAGGCCAGCATAACGTTAGACTTATAGCAGTTCTGTCCATGATGAATGCATTTTTCCTCCTGTCAAGGGTCCATTCTTTACCAGATGGTTGGACAAGAGACAGATCCAGAGGTCTGCACAGTTTTTGGTGTCTAGATTCAATTAGGTGCTTCATTTATGTTTGGCTAGGTATTTCCTGGTATGTTCTATCCTCCCAGGAGGTTTTAGACTTTATAACCATCGCTGCTCCCAGCAAACTTATTCTCAGCAAATAAGTTTACACCCCTGCTGTTTTTTGCAAGTTTTTTTTTTCTATTTTTTGTTGTTGCTATTTTCTATGCACAATCATGTATGCACATTTTGTACACCCTATACATTTCCATATTTCATTTAATTGAGTATGCTAAGTTTAACATGGTATAGTATTTTCTCTTCCATGATGGACTTTTATTACTTGCTGCTGCTGTTACAGCTGGATTTCCCCATTCTATGACATTAATAGATTAATATATTCTTCAGTTGAATTAAAAAATACTTTATTAATCTCAAAGGGAAATTAAATATTGTTCTATTTCATATTATGCAGTTTTTTTAAAAATTTGTTATAGATGCTGATGGCTGCAGGCAGGAAGGATCTTCTGTAGCGGTCTGTCTTACCGTCAATCTGAAGAAGCCTCTGGCTGAAGAGAATCTGTAGAATGACAGTCTGATGAAGAGGATGCTCAGTGTTGTCCGTAATGCTCTCAGTTTCATGACCAATCCTTTTCTTGCACAGGCATCTCCAGAGGTTCTAGTGGATTCCCCAGAACAGAACCAGCCTCCTTTTATTATCTTAGTGTATTAATTTGGGATTTGATTTAAACCAGGGGGGTCCAAAGTGCGCCCCAGGGGCCATTTGCGGCCCTCTGAATGGTTTTGGGCAGCCTCAATCAAGATCCAAGAATGCCTAAATGAGGTTTTACCAGCTCAGATGGGTGATGCAGATTCACTTTTTAATGAATATCTCCTTAAAAGTGTAAGGAAAGTGTAAGGTACAACAATTTTTATTTTATTTTTATCAGCTATAGTTTTGCTTTTAATTTAATTGAATAATAAGACCACAAACTTCTTACCAAAAATCCCCTCTTTATTTAACTTGCCAAAAATAAATCCAGAGTGAGTCAAATCCTCTTATTGTTGCTGAAAAGACACCAAAAAGAAAAACTAGAAAAAAGATTAACCTAAAAAAAAATTAGGATGTCGCTGTTTTTTTTTTGTTTGTTTTTTTTCAAACCTGCGAGAGCCTTTTTTATGTTTCAAATAGACAATGATTTACATATTCTTTTTCTACAGAAATGAGACTAATTAGCTTGTTTCATTAAAATATAGTGTATTTAGTTTACTGTTGAGCGGGTAAAAGTGAAAAGGTTTCTTTTCTTTTATTCTGTGGTCATTTAATACTTTTTACTTGACATTTTTGGCCTCCATGGCAAAACCCCTATAGGAAACCAACACATTTAGTGGCTGGAAAAGGGAGGACACGTGGTTTATGGATAAAAAAATTTAAGTGTGTACTGCTAGTTTTATTCAGAAGCCCCTAAATAAAATCAAGACCAGCCATTATACCAAGAGTCCATCTGTGTGCAAATGTGAAAAAAACCGAAAGCCTGACAAGTATTTATTTTTCTTAAAGCAAAGACTAAGGTTATCCATCTAAACTGTCAGACTGGGTAAGGAGAATAATAACCAGGGAAGCAGCCAAGAGGCCCATTGTAACTGAGGAAGCTGCAGAGATCCACAGCTCTTGCCAGACAATGTGTTTATAGAACAACTATTAGTTAAAAATTGCACAAACTGCACCTTTACAGAAAAGTGGCCATCAGAAAGCCATGGTAGAAAGAAGTCTACCATAGAAGACCACTTTGCAGTTTTGAAATCCATGCGAGAAATGTGACTTTTTGGACCACATGCAAAAAGTACTGCAATAAACAAAGCTGCAACTTTGAACACATCATTTCCACTGTGAAACACAGGAGTGGCATCACCATGCTGCGGGGATGCTTTTACTTCAGCAGGAACTGGAAAGCTTCTCAGAGGTGATGGGAACAGGGGATGGAGCAAAAGACAAAGCAAGCTTGGAAAAAAGAAATCTTTTAGAAACTGCAACGGTTTATAAAACCAAATTAAAATCAATCTTTCTCCTTCCACTTCACATTTCTCCACTATTTTATGGCGTTATTCACAACTACATAAATCCCAATAAAAGACATTGAGGTTTATAGTTTTAAACAGACAAAAATTCAAGGATATAAATCATTTGAATGGCATATTCCTTTATTCGCCCTGTTAGTCTCTGTGTTTCTGGTGACCTGTCCAGGGTCCTCTCACCCAGTGACCCCTGGAGATAGGCACCCAGCCCTCACGAACCTGCAAGGATAAACGGGCAGAGACGATGGATAGATGCTCTGTAGTCTGGCAGCCTGATGACGTATCTTTCTTATCTTTAGTTAAGTAAAAACAGACATGTCGGCACCTGCAAACTCTGCTCTCCCTTTTTTCTATTGCTACAGGTTTTTTCCTTAAACACACGCTCAGCTTACGGTATGGCCGCCCTCAGCTGCACCTTTTAGTCCTTGCTTCTTGTTGGGATGTTAAACGGAGGCGTTACTATGGTTACAGAGCAAACATTAGCCCTTTGCAGGCGTTATGCTAACACTGGCCAAGTTAGACGTCTGTCCGATCCACTGAGCTTTATTATACACTGGAGTGCTAATCGCCGGCTGTTAGAACGAGTCGCTTTGAAGCCACCAGCCGCCATATTGGTACTCCCTATTTTCCCCCAGTAACTAGGGAATATGGGCGCTACATCATTGAATAACGAGGATTTTCTCATGTTCAGGGGGAGTTTAAAACTTTTAAAATGTCAAATGCCATATACTTTTATGTTATGTTCTAAAACTATCAAGTACTGAGAAAGTCATGTGCTGAAATATTTTATATATATATATATATATATATATATATATATATATATATATATATATATATATATATATATATATATATATACACGAAAACATATTTACATATATGTATACATATATATAAATATATAAATATACAAAAACATATTTACATATATATATATATATATATATATATATACATATATATATGTATATATATATATATATATATATATATATATATATATATATATAATTTATAAATATATATATATATCATTTATAAATATATAAATAATATACAAAAACATATATTTACATATATGTATACATATATATGTATATATACATACTTAGAATTACCTATAAAACTTTTCACACAGCCAGAAAACTGCTTGTTGTTGCAACCAAATCCTATGGGATTCTGTGAGAGTAGGGAGTAGCAAGATGGCGGCCAGTGACTTCAGTTTTTTGGCAAAATCAGCACTCCAGTGTATTATATAGCTCAGTGGTCCGATCAAGCAAGAGCCAGGTCATATGAACAAAATGTCAGGAATTACACTACAATTTAGCCCCTAAGTTCCCAAAACATTGTCATTTGCTAAAATAAGAGGCTCAAAGTATTGTTAAATCATCCTTGCATGGAAAACTGTTAGTCATGGAAAGGATCTCATTGAGAACGCGTGGGAACGTTCCGTGTCTGTCTGCGATTTATGGCACCGCCCGTTTTTTTATTCACGCGTACATCCAGTGCAGAGGGAACAAGGTGTCTGTTTGAGTCTTTATAGCCGCTTTACTGCTCCTCAGAGGAACCAGTGCAGGACTACCGGACCTCATAAACTCGACATGAGTCTGTCCAGCACCACGACCCATGGGACTATATGAGTATAACTGTGTGTGAGGCTCACATGTGGGTAAATGGAGAAAAAAAAAACCATAAACAAACTCACTGCAACAGAAGCCCACTTGTTGGAGCAATGCTTTCTGTGGCATCTAAGGAAAGGGGGGGGGGGGGTGCTAAAGGATTTGTTGACCTTTGTAATGTTGGTTGTTTGTTCAGATGAACAGAACCAAATGTTCTAATTGAGAGAAGGCTCCTACAGGAACAGCAGAAGCCACAAAGAATATTTAGCCTCGGTTGAAATAGAAGTCAGAAGGAGTGGGAATGCTGCAGAGTGAGCTCTTGCTCTTCTCACAGCATGTCATGAACAACATTGGATCGCGGTGCAATAAACTCTGGTCCCGATGTCAAAGGTCCCAACATCCCAACATGTGAAGCTAACTTCAGCCTCTTCTCACCTCTCTCAAGGGGTCCGGTCCACTTATGGGGCCCGTTTGTCGAAGCGATACAGTCCGAGCTAACATAATAACCAGCCTCTCTCATATAGGCCCTCGTTGCTCTTGTTTTTAAAACATTTTTTTTTTAATATGCTTTTCACCAGCAGAGAGGAAGCGTGGGGGTAGTGCAACCCCGACCTCTCACCCTTTGATCCCATGAGCCGGATTTTCCGGGCAGAACTTTGGGAGGGTTTTCGGTTGTGGCCGCTTATCTTCTCAGGACCCCCCCCCCCCCCCCCCCAGCATCAAATAAACACACAGCGCATTTATCAGCCACAAACATAAACACAACAGCTATGCGAGCCATTTTTAGGTTGTTTATTAGTATGGTATATGATTGCTCTCACTTGAACTGGTGAAATGCGTGTGTTTATGAACACAGTTCGCTCCTCTTCCTCCTCTGCATGTTCAGTTCTTCGCTTTGACACATCAGCGCCACAAACCTGAACGCATTTTGTTGGGAGGCTCTGTGGCAGACCAACGGATAGCTGCGCAGTTGCCTGCTGAAGTCACCCGATCAGCGAATAGAGTTCGTCTGTAATTAAAAGTGCAGCGGAAGGCCTCAGAGGTTTGTTAGAGGACGTTGGTGAACAAGCCGCGTCATGAATATCACGGACACAGCGAAGAGACCCAGGGTAACTCCGGAGGAGCTGCAGGACTGGATAAATACTAGTTGCACACCGAAACACGCGCCTCTATAGAAGAGTCTCGAAGAGTGTAGCTATTGTTGAAATGAGAACATCTTCCCCACTGTGACACATGGTGGTGGCAGTATCGTGCTGTGGGAATGCAGTCTCTGCTGCTCGTTCATGATGGAGCAGGGACAGAGAAGCTGGCCATGTGTGGATGGGAGGACAGGATGGAGCTGAATGCAGGGAGGCTGCAAAAGACCGAGACGACCGTCCAGCAGAACAACGGGCCGTGACACAGAGTCAGAGCCACGATGGATTGGTTTAGATAAAAGCATATTGCAGCGCTAAAACGGTCTAATCAAAGTTCAGAGCTAAATCCAATTGAGAATATCTGGCAAGACATGAGAATTGGTTATTAAAGATATTGTAAATGGTAAAATGTTAAAGGTAACGTTTCATCAAGTCCATCGACCCCCGAAGCGCTTTACACTACAGTCAGTCATTCACCCATTCACACCCTGACGGTGGTGAGCTATGTTTGTAGCCACAGCTGCCCTCGGGCAGACTGACAGAGGCGAGGCTGCCCTCCTCCCTAACTCTTGCACCACCATCGTCCATATTCTCACTAATAGCCGTTTTGCAAGACTAAACTAAGCCTTTCAGTGCCTAGATGTTCAAAGTTGCCTGAGACATCGGCCTAAAAACTTTATAGTCGCAGAGAAAGATGGTTCTAAAAGTATGGGTGTTACAGTAACATAGAGTCGCAGTAAAATACATTCAAGTTTGTGGCTGCGAGCTGGTTCACGAAAAAAACGGGCTGAAAACCGCAATGACTCAATAAACGCTAAGCTGTCGCAGACTTCTGGGATATCGGTCTTAAAACATTCCGGTTTCCTCAGCAGTAAGTGTTAAACAGTAATTATGTTCTCTGTAATGAGCTCTGGGGAAGTAGCAACCTCTGACAAATGATGGGCAAAAATATTAAGGAATACTCATCGTGCTTTGAATCCAGAAACTGTGAGCAAATAATTAGCCGGGAGATTGATGTCCAGTGAGGCCTGTGTTGTAACTCGCTGGCGTTTTGGGAGGGGAGGGGGAGGGGGGGGGGGGGGTCGTCGCTCTCTGCTCTGTTGCTCTCCTTATCTGCAGCCTGTGCAGGCTCTCCCCATCTCTACATCCATGTGTCTGGGTCATCAGGCAAACGCACATAAACACTCTCTCCCACAGATGCTCTGACGGTAAATCTCCCGGCCTTGTGATTTGTCTCTTTCGGAGATCAGATGCAGGCGTGTGTTGCATGACTCGGATGACTTAGTGTAAAGGAAGTGGCCGCGTGCTCCGAAAGCCCGTTTAATGGATCGCCTGTTGACTGGGTGTAGTGACGTTGCCTTTCCAAATGTTGACAGCGTGAAGGAGTTGTTTCTAAAATGAGCTGTGCGAGAAGTGAGAACGAACGCTTTCGCTGATAAATATGTTGCTCGCTGTGTTTGTTATCCTGTCAGTGCCTACTTGGCCATGCGGTGAGCTGCTCTCCATTTATTGCACACGCCTTCTCCTACACATGGGTTTAACACTCATTTGCCTGTAACAGCAGTGAAAAGGCCCACAGTGTCAATCACTTTGGGCCTTTTGATTTAAGAGGATCAGACAGAAAAAATGTCTGATCCTTTTAAATCAATCAGGAGTATATGTTGGATTATTAATTTAGAGTTTCATTCATTTGGATTTTCAAAACAAAGTCAGAGGGATATGCTTCAAAATAAGAGACTAAGTCTAATATATGTTGGATTAAATAGGATTCAAACGCCCAATGAGTCTAAACCAGCAATCAATTTGGACCTTCAAAATAAAGTTGACAGACACTCTTCTCATTATTTCCTAGGCTAGACACCCGGGGGTCCGCAAACCGCATGTTGTCGGGCCTGAGGAGGCACTGCCTCAGTTATAATCTTTGGACCAGAGTCCAAATAAACTTCTTAATCAAAAACTTAATCTGGATGGCATTAACTTGGCCTTTGGTAATAAAGTAAAAAATCTTGGTGTTATTTTTGACCACGTCATGTCATTTAAATCCCATATTAAACAGGTTTCCAGAGTTTCCTTTTTTCACCTCAGGAATATCGCCAAAATTAGAAACATTCTGTCCAGGGGTGATGCTGAAAAACTAGTCCATGCATTTGTTACTTCAAGGCTGGACTATTGTAATTCTTTACTATCATACATAATTCCTAATGTATTTAACAGTACAAAAGGCTGTTTAAAAACACTATCAGCATGGGGAATCTAAAGGGGTCCTTGGACAATTTTTACCACTGCTAAGGGGTCCCTGGCCAAGTAAAGTTTAGGAGAACCCCTGTCCTAGGCTATATTCAACAGGAGGATGTTTCACATCACTGTTAGAAGTAATGCCATAAACATTTGGTATGATATTTTATTCTGGCTGTGTAATAACTATGATATCTGCTTAGTTTATCGTGCGGGTGTGTGATTGCTGGTGCTTGTGTGCCTGCTTGTTAAATGTATAAACTTCTGTAAAAACACATTGTATCACATTTGATAAGAAGGAACGTCCTGTATAGATGAAATCTGACTTAATGATGCAAAAGAAATTATGCTGGAATCTCAAAGTAAAGCCCAAGCATCCATCCTTCGGCTCTTTTAGACACAATCCTTGGGGCTTCCTATCTTGTGCGCTCAATGGATGAGAGGCAGGTTTCCACACAGAAACCAACAACCATGCTCTCACACACACACACACACACACACACACACACACACACACACACACACACACACACACACACACACACACACACACACACACACACACACACACACACACACCTAAAGACAGCCTTTACAACTCAACCTAGCTAACATGCATGTTTTTGGAGAAAGCCAGAGCCACACATGTGCATTGAGAACACGGCAACTGCTGAAAGACCCCTGGTCTTATTGTGGTCTCAACATTTCATAGAGCAGATCACTGAAAATTCAACTAAAAGTGTCACGAAAAGGCAGAAGGCTGGGATTTCAAATTCAAGGTTGAAACAAATCCCTTAATATTTCATACAGACAATTCTTACAGAAGTGAATTTTACAATATTATGGCATTGATGATATATTTTCACCCTACAAGGGATAGAAGTGTTAAAAGATGGATGGATGGATTATATTTTCCTTTCAAAACACAATCTAAAGGCTCTTCAAAATAAGAGTCTAGCTATTTTTTTCATGTTAGATTATTCTAAGATTGTGTTGCAAACTCTTAACGGGCCTGAACCAGTCACACAGAAGGAACCGTGTTTTTGCCTCTGAAACAAAACTCAAAGATGGCCTCGAGATTAAAAGATGACCCATGAGTAGTTAGTGGATTAGATTCACGTAGATCTATGTTGAGTGAGCGCTGGCAATGCTTCACTCCTCAGAAGAGAAGGTCTAAACGTTGCGTTGGGCAGGACCCTCCTGGTGGTAGGCGCCCTCCACGCTGCGTCAGGAACTTTACGAGTTAAGGTTGTTGCACCGCTCCCCAGAGCCGAGCGTCCCGAGGTTATCTGCTCAGGTATGCAGAGAGAATGTGGAGCCTGCTGCCGACGTTGTGGCCAGACAACAAAGCAGAGACCTGAAAACAATCAGACCCGAGTATTTTCGGCAGAAGGAAATTTTCTTTATAGCAGCGTAGCGATTCTCAAGCAGAAAACTGAACCTCCAAATACCTCAGGTCGGCTTTTGCATCCCAGAGAAATACTGTAAGGCGCAGGCATAGTTGGGTTTTCTTTTCTTTTTCTTTTTT
The DNA here is from genome assembly GCF_011125445.2 of Fundulus heteroclitus. Lineage (NCBI taxonomy): Eukaryota > Metazoa > Chordata > Actinopteri > Cyprinodontiformes > Fundulidae > Fundulus > Fundulus heteroclitus. Next base: position 30,727,028 of record NC_046383.1, on the reverse strand, counting down.
TTTTGGGTCTGTTATCTGGTATTTCTGTTGGCTTGCAAGACATCATAAATTTCTGTTTTTAGTCGCTGCATGTCACGACCAAAGGCCTTTTGGCCTCCGTCAGTCCCTGTGTGTTTATGTTTACATTTGTGCGCCTGTATCTCTGAGATCCGAGTAGAGTTTTATGTCGACTGGGAATCAGTGCTCATGGCAGACTCGGGTTGGAGCTAAACATTTAATCTCTAATAAATCCTGAAGATCAGAGGATGCCCGTTTTTGCATGTTTGTTTAGCGGGATTCCTTGCATAGTCTTCACGATGACACAGCATAGCCCGAGCATGCCAGGGGAGATTTTTAGTCTCATGAAGTTGTTTTTGGTTTGGAAAGCACAACATTTCAACTTGAACTGCCCTGCCACACATTCCTGATCTCTCTCGTGTTCTGCGAAGGATTCAAACAAGCCGAAACTCCTCCTGGGCGGCCTTGGAGACGCGCGGCTCTCGTGTCCATCCTTCATCCTCCCTGTCAACTTTCCCACAGCTATTAATGCGGGGAACGTCACGTCCTGACGGCTGCTCAATGGGCCACGCTGCACACGCGCGACACATCCGAGCCCCCGCGGCTTCAGTGGATGCGCGCCGGGCCGAGATGAAGCACGTCCGAGCGGTGAGCCGTGGCTGCGGAGGCGCTTGTGTGCGCGCATGCTTACACTGTTGATCAAAGGAGGTGCGATGCAATCAGTCTCGGGGCTTGCGAATGCATCCCTCATCAACTTTCACCGGAGGCTTTAATGAAAACCCACTGGAGGGAGTCTCCGCTCTCGCTCCCCTCCGCCGTCTCATCTTCTCGTTCACTCCCTGGCAGTTTCGCCGTGTCCTCCTCCTCGTTCATCTTCCTCGCTGGGCCTCCCCTGCCTTCTCCCTCTGCCCCCCCCCCCCAGTAGCTGGCGTGACTTCCGCTCCGAAAAGAGTAAATATTTCCCATGGCTTTTATCTGACCAATGGCAGAGAGAATGCAGCAGAAAACGCGAGGGCTCTGCTCGTTAGGCCAGCGCCTGCTTCTGATCAGGTCAAAGGTCCTGAGGGCCGGGGTCGGGGCCTTTAAGTTTGACACCCTGAAACACACGAGCGCGGCCATTCGCGGTGCTTTCGCGTGTCTGCAATGCGCCGTCTCGGCCATTAAACCGATGCACATCTTGACTTGATTTCCCTCCCCAAGTTTGGCTCGCTCAAGCTGAGGCTCCAGGAGGGGAGGGAATAAAAAAGGGGGAAACATTCTCCCGCAAAGAAAGCAACCTTCCATCTCCGTAGCGGCTGAGGTGTAACGCGCGGCAACTTCCCCTGTTGTGCAACCATCAAGAGGCTCTTGGGGGGGCTATAAGACCCCCATCCCCATCTGGTTTCTTCAGCGCCTCAAATCTGCTCCCTTTGCTCACGCCCAGACACAGACCGAGAGGAGTGACACAGTCCAGCACACTCTGCTGCGCACAGTTCTCTTAGAAGGGTCGGGGCGACGTTTGTCAAGATATGGAGCTCGGCCAAAAGGAGCAGTGAAAAACGCTCGGCTTTTACCGCTGGATACCCGGTCACTTCAGGTGAGACATTACTTCCTTTTCCCCATCGCAGAAATGAGAAAATCAAGCTCAGTTAGATTTTACGGCTGGCATTGGCAAAGCTATATAACCGCGCTTCTATGCTATCGCTTATTCAGCTGTCTCACTACAATTACCAGCTACATTTTCATTATGAAAAAATATATATATTTTCCTAAAGTAGTTTTTCAACATTCATTGGCTGCTTTTAAACTCGTCATTAATTATTACTTTCTCCCCAGTGTGTTCCACTTTAATAGTTTCATTTTTGGGGGGATTTTATTTTTAGCATTTCTGTAAACCCATTAACTCTTAAATTAAGCTTGCTCTTTTTTTTTATTTGATGCCATGAATGTTTGATGCATTTAGTCATTAACGCAACAAAGCTGTTTTCTCAGGAATTGAGCCAGATTAATACAACCTTTTCCAGGATACTTCATCGCTGTTTAACTTTATGGCATTGTGTAATGAATTCCTCCTGTAATTCTTTATCAAGTAGGAGAGCTAATAAACACTGGAGCCAACTAAAGATTACGGTGTAGGGAAACGTGTCCGCCCATAAAAAGGCAGCCAGGGTCTGACAACTCTCCTGCTTTGTGTTGTTTTCAGCCGACCTTGGAAATCGGAAAGAAGTTGAAGTCAAAGTCTTTTGACACGGGGGAACATCCAGTTCCATGATGGCGATCCCGAGTGGCCTCTTCGCTTCCAACTCCACATCCGCCCCCTCTTCAGCGTCAGAGGTCTATGGGAACGTCTCCTCGGTTCCTACGGCTCCCCTCTGCCCAGACTGGCTCCCTGTGCCCATGACGACAGTCATCCCCGCCATCTACAGCGTCATCTGTGTGCTGGGTACGCTGGGCAACGCCTTGGCGGTATACGTGTTGGCGTGTGGCAATCCCTTGACGAGAACGGTGGCCAACACCTTCATGCTGAACCTGTGCGTCTCCGACCTGCTGTTCCTGCTGTCTCTTCCCTTCTGGGCCAGCTACTACTCCCGGGGCTACAGCTGGCACTTTGGCCAAGTGGCTTGCAAAATCTGCGGCGCTCTCCTTCACCTCAACCTCTACGCATCCATCTTCTTCATCACGTGCATGAGCGTCGACCGCTACCTAGCCATCGTGCATCCCTTCCTCTCGCAGAGGTCGCGGGATTGCGAGCGTGCCCGGATCGTGTGCGTCCTCGTGTGGGTCCTGGCGTTCGCTTGCTCAGCCCCTAACTTGGCGTTAAGGGACCTTCACCATCTTAAAGAGCTCAACGTCACGGCTTGCGTGATTTCATACCCGGACCATAACTGGTTGCTGACCCTGAACTGGATGAAGGTCATTCTGGGGTTCCTGCTGCCACTGCTTGGCATCTCTTGTTGCTATGGTGCCATTGGGAGACATTTGTTGGCGTACAGAGGGCCGGCGCGACTGCAGAACTCACCACTTCGTCAAGAGGGCTGTTTTAGATCAGAGCAAACACAAACTCCTTCGGTTTGCCAAAACTCCTGCACGGCCAGACCCACCATGGCCCAGGGGGTGGAGAGGATTTTGTGGACAGTAGGTGCTGTGGTCATGGCCTTCTTTCTCTGCTGGTTCCCCTTTCATTGTGTGACCTTTTTAAACATTTTGCATGAAGTCGGATGGCTGGACAGCTGCTGGGTAACCTGGACCATCAGAAACCTGACCCCACTCACCCTTTGCCTCGGCTTCTCTAACTCCGCCATCAATCCCGTGCTCTACTGCTTCGTCGGTAACCATTTCCGGGGCCGTCTCGGGGATCTCTGCAAAGGCCTGTGTGCTTGTTTGAAAGCCCATGGGGAGCAACACAGTGGGAAAAGAGACTCTTTCAGCACCAGGCTGAGCTCCTTCTCTAGGAAACTGAGTGACCTTAAAGACCTGGCGATCGTGGATACCTCAGTTTCCCCGTAACAGACCTGCTCCACCCAGCACTGGGATGCATTCTTCCCTCCTCTGGCTTCGCATTCCAACGTATTAATCTGAAATTAAACTCCGGGGCTTACTGAAGCCAAAAGACTTTGAGGAGCTCTGTTTTTTGTAATACATGATATCTGAGATGAGATGTTTCTGAGAGGAGAGGTAAAATAACATGACATACATATTTTAACAGAGCTAAGCGGCTATAGGTGGTTCCAGGTTTCAGGGGCTACAGTGTGGTACAAAATCAGCAGACATGACAAACCACAAAACTGAGCCCGGAAACAACCCAGAAATGTAAGAACCGCAAACTGCTGTGTTGTACGCTTCCTGGAATTTTCACATTTGTTTCATGATGATGTTTCATACGCTAAAGCAAACAGCAAAAATACTGAATGCAGTTTAATGTGAGTTAATTGTTGTGTGTGTGTGTGTGTGTGTGTGTGTGTGTGTGTGTGTGTGTGTGTGTGTGTGTGTGTGTGTGTGTGTGTCAGTGTGTGTGTGTGAATATGGTCAAACCAAAATTAGATTAGTTGCCAGATTTGACCAGCAAACCGATTAACCTGGCATCCCAATATGTCTTGCAATGTTATTGTGTATTCACCACAAATCATATTGTTGTATCACTTCCTATAGACAAGTTTGTTCAAGAAATAAAGGGAACAAGTATTCATCAAATCAATGCAGCTTCTTTTGTCGCTGGCTACAGTTAAAAAATTGTTGCTTATTAGGGTCAATCTGCTCTGGGGTGATTTAGTAAAATCAGATAGTTTAATTTTCCCCAGTCCTATCTTCCAAAAAACGCCAAAAGCTTCTACCAACTGGCCACTCTGGGATTGCTGTCCACTTGGCAGACGGGCCATCAGGTTCAAAATATTTTTCGTTTTCGCCCTAAGCGCTCCACTTGGTTGGGCTATCTATAATAATATGTAATTTAGATAACATTGTAATCTCAAACCAGTGCTGTTGTGATGCATTCCAGCTGAGCCTCTTCCCTTTTATGCGTGTTGACGGTGCTGTCGGCCGGTTCGTGACCTATACATATCTGCTACCTGTGTCCGGTTTCGAGCGAAAGCATTCTGCCTGTGAGACGAGGACAGAAACAGCAGCACATAGAAGCACATTAAAATGTGCCGGACTTATTTCTTCTCTGAAAAGGGGGCTGACTGGATGCTCTTAGCAAACAATGTGGGTAGGTCTTCCACATTCAGCCACTGGGTGGTGCTAAAATGCTGCAAAAGCAATAAGTGAGCAGGCAGAAAGATCACAGACACAGTTGCCCAAATACCAGGATCTTTTTGAGGCCTGGGGGGGAAGATGCATCTGACGCAGACTGATGAGTCATGAAGACCACAGCTTTGAACCAGGACGAACGTAACCGTGGAGGCAAAACAAGGAACCACGAAACACCCCAAGCATGTGTTAAACCTCAATAGGGAACTTCTCAAGGACTTGTTGTGTTCACCACAAACATCCAGAATAGTAAACCATAGATGTCATTAATTCACGACACACGAAGCAGCTTTGCCACCGAGGTGGTAACGTGGGCTCATCGCGGCAAACGCTCAGCAGATTCCTGATTTAAAACGGCGGGAGTTTGCGATTGACGGGACAGATTGCAGCCCGAGCTCTGTTGCGCGCACGGCTTCATTAGCCGAGTCCTCTTTGTGTGACAGAGCAGCCGGGCGTTTCCGAGACACATGGTTAACAGAAGATGTAGCAGCGAGAAGTGGCTGAGAACATGTGCGAACATGTGATGGGTAGCACCTGCTGGGAAAGACAAAAAACATTTCGAACTGTAGGTAAAACGCTTTGTTTTCGCTTACTTTTACTAACCTCGTGCTTGACTGTGAACTTTTGGTAGGCATGAACAGCAAATGAATTAGCCGTGCAGGCAGGCGGCCATCTTTGTCCCTGGGTTATCTTTAATCTAACCCCTCCTGACCTCGTCGCTCCTGTTTTATGTTCTGCTAACTGGATTCCTGCTCGTTTTAGAACCGCTTTTTAACTTCTACCGTCCGTCTTTGCACTTCTTAACGGCCTCGGCCGGTTTATCTGAACTGTGAAGTGCGTGTGTGTGCCCCGGCGGGTCCTTGAAGTGAATCGGTCGGCTTTAGTTGGTTCCTCCAAGGACTGAGCTGAAGGTTGGGGTGACGGGCCTTTTCAGTGGGGGACAGCCACGCTCTGGAACCAGCTTCCTTCAGACCTTCGTCCCACCTTTAAATCGGGCCTTTTTTCAAAGCAAATTGAAGACGCATTTCTTGGTAAAGCAGCTTTTAATATTTCTTAACACATTATTTTTTGATCTGAATTCATTTATTAATTGTCTTCTTTTAACAATTTTATTGTTTTGCGCTTTGGTCTCCTCATTTGAACATTTTAACGCAATGTAAATCAAGAAATGAAATGACATGGCAGCTTTAGTTCCTACACAGAGCAAAGATACAAGCATAACTGGCTTTGTTGCACATATCTTAATAGCTGGATTCACACTACAAAGGGTCAAGACCTTTCTGCGGTGTAAAACTATACTATACTATACTATGTATAAGATTTATTAGTAAGAAAAAAAATTATACTTTTATACCTCTTGAACTTCTATTTAGATTTCTTGTGACAGACATACACAAAGTATCGAATAAGATTGAACAGGAAGGAAAACATTTTTTTGTTTTATAAATGAAGATCCAAACAGTGTGTCTTGCTTATGCATTTAGCTCCCCTGAATCGATAATTGGTGGAGTCAGCTTTTTTCTGCAGGTCTTTTAGGGGCTTGTTTTCGACCAGCTCAGCAGACCCTGCTGCTGACATTTCTGCTCATTGTTCTTTGTAAAATTTCCCGAGCTTAGAGTGGACAGAGAGCCCACGAGAACGAGCAATTTTAGAGTTTGACTCTCAGATGTTTTCAGGTCTGGGCTTTGACTAGGCCATTCAAATGGAGATTTTTGCTTTAAAAAAGAAAAAAACAAAGCTCTGGTTGAATTGTTGGGTGGCTGGCCTAGCTGATGCCACCACATGTTCCTGTAGGGATATACTGTAGGGTTCAGAGAAATGTGCAGTGAAATACTCACTCAGGCCCACTTGCCGGATCTTTATTAATCAAAAAAGAAAAAAAAAAAGAAAAAACGGAGAAACAACTTTTCTTTTGCTTTCGCTTCACATTTATGCACCCTTTTATGTTTGTGGTTGTAAAATGTGAAACAATACTTTTGTGAGGCACTCTTTGTCCAAAATTTAAAAAAATAAAATTCATGTTGCGCAAGCTTGATTCTTCCAATAGAGGTTTCCATCCTTCTTGAGTACTTATAAAAGCAAACCTAAAATAAAATACCAAATGTAAGAACCCAGGGCCCTTCTCTTGTGTGTAACTTTGAGGTTAAATATTTCTAGATCTGTTCCATTACGCTGCATTACCAATAGTCTGCATGTATCTTCCAGCGGTAGATAGGAATCATCCTGCAAAGTAATGCTCGACATTAAATGCATGTTTACTGAAAATAAATGATTGCTTGTGGAGGTATATTCAATTTCCCTAAAAAAATACAACTGTACAAAGTAAAGTTACTCATCATCTACAACAAATGCAATCTCTTCTGCTCGACTCTATGAATATCATACATGTGAGAAATGTTCATTTATTAAAGTATTTACTTTAGCCGAATCCTCTCCAGCAAGCTGATTGTGCGTCTTTATTGAAGGAAACAGAAGCCAGCAAGATGCTCTTAAAGCAGGGATGGAAAAAGTTACACTGCATATGTGTAATGCATTTTTTTTTGTGTGAAAATGAGAAATTCTGCCTTTCGTTCACATCCCTCTCTAGTGCTTTTTTTTTTTATTGTTGTGGAAATGTTCCGTTAAGTAGCTTTGAAGTTATTTCCTGTTGCAAAATACAATCGTTTCCTGAGAGAAATGCAAACCCACATTTTCAGCGTGCGCATGTACGCACAAGCGTGCGCCTCATAAAGACGGAGGAAGGCTGCGAAGCACCAGATCAGAAAGGTTAGAGGTTAGACAGACTGGCTGTCGGTTTTGGAAGGCAGGGTGAAAAAGAGAGAAGAAGAAAGAAAGAAAGAGACAAAAAAGAGAGAGAGAGAAAAACCAAAATATCTGAAGCAAAAAGCTTCCATGAGGAGGTATTTGAGAGGCAAGGCTGGGGAAAACTGCTGTACCTGTGCAGCTCTCTGTGCAGAAGACAAAAAGGCTCGCCTGCAGGAAGAAAGCGGAGACAAACAGAACAACGCTGGCACTTAGCAACAGAGCAAGAAGCACACTCGGAGGCAAGCAGTGATGGAGAACCTGGCGGTCTACCATGGACCCATCGGCAAGGAGGAGGGCGAGAGGCGGCTGGGCCAGGACGGGAGGGACGGGTGTTACTTAGTACGTGACAGCGACTCTGTGCCAGGAGTCTTCTGCCTGTGTGTGCTGTGAGTATTCAGCCTCTAAGATTTCTCTTTGTTCTGCCTTAAAAGTTGTTGCCGTACCCTTATGGTCCCGTCTCCTGCGGTCAGCCATCGCTGACCCTAGGAGCGCGTGCAGGAAAGCAGGAGTAAACCAGAAGGACGTTAAATAACGCGCAAAACAGTTTTCTGCCATCAAAAGCCGAACGAAGGAAGCCCCGCTGGGTGCTCATAGGTGCGTCTGTGTGTCTCTGTGCTTCAGGTGCAAGGGATTCGTCTACACGTACAGACTCCACAAGGACGAGGCGGGCTCGTGGGCTGCAGAAGTGAGACATCTTTTCTTCTTTTATTTTGAAAATGTCTGCTTTTATTCTGAGTTTACTTTTTTTTATTTTTCACACCAGAAATACTCAGCCGAGCGGGCGCCCGTCTGCCTCGCTGTGGTTGCTGTTTATTAGGTTAGAAGTTGTTTTTGTGTCAGAGTAATTCAACAAGCTGCGGATCTGAGGCAAACATGTTTTCTTTCTCTGTTTCCCCCCCCTTTTGCTTTCTCTCTCTCTCTCTCCCCCTCTATTTTTGAAATGTGACAGCGCTGAGAAATGGGTACATTTCTTTTTTGCTTCAGCAATAGCACCCTGCGAGCAGAGTCCCCCCCCCCACCCCTCATCCCCCCAACCACCACCACCCCCTGCACCCCGTCACCTCAAAATTTAAAGATGCCACGGCGTCGACACGCGCTCCACGGATGTAAAGCGAAGAACTGCGCTTGACAGTGCTTCTGATGGGATGTGTAATCTGGCACTGAGCGTTAGCAAACACACTGAGTCGGGAACGTATGGAGAACATCTGAGGGCCCCCGTCTCTCTGCACCCACTAGGAGAGACGCCGCCTTTAGGACTGCGTTCTCACCGCCAACGTCACCTCCACGCCGGACTTGAATGACAAGGATTTCACTACTAGCTCAATAACGCTTTCCATTATTCATGCGTGGTGGGGGGGTTTTGCGTTCTCGCCCCGGAGACGGCAGCTTTTGGGAAGCGCTCCCCACCTTTTGTATTAAATGATTTTTTAAAAACGCATCCAAAGGCCACAGTTTTCCCTCGGCCCGTGCAGCTTGACTGATGGCGCCGAACGGAAAGCACATGATGCACTTTTCAAGGCCTCACCAGACAGAATTACGGCGGTTTTCAAAGTGCAATGCTTTGGCGATGTCCGACATAAAAATGACAACCGAGAAACAGATGCGTAAGATATCGTTTGTGAATAATGCAAGGCCCCCCTGAGAGATGCTCGGGAGGAGGCTGGAATCAGATGATGAAGCTGCAATCAACACTGACGGCGTGTGGGTGTGGTGGGCTGTTTTGGGGATGATGTTAATAAATTTGCTGACCACCCAGCCTTATAGGCATAATATTTCTTATGATGTATTTTGAAGTAAAATAAAACTTCCAATGAGTTTAAATAGATGCGCTAGCCTACGCTCAGTCAGACATTCATAAAAAAAAAAAAATAATAAAAAAAAAACCCAATGCTGACCACTTTAAGAGAGCATGAGACACATTCTCTGAGCGGGGAGATTTATTTATTTATTTAATAACTCATTTATTTATTTATCATGCCGCCGTGTAACAAACGAGAAAACTAAACATCCATCGTTTATGATGAGCAACGTTTTGAGGACTCGCCTGCAGTTTTCAGGCAGACGTTGTGGGTGGGCCCCCAAACTTTCTAGAAGTGCCCCTGAACATAAATGAATTTCTAAAGGATATTCTTATTGTTGTTCATCAACTCTGTAAGTAAAGCGCTCTGGGGCAACGGGGGCACCTATAGGATCTTAAATGTTGCTCATAAAACCTCAAAATAAGGCTTTTCATTTACTGAGAAAATATATAAGTAAATAATAATAATAATAATAATTCCCACGGGATCCGAATGTTTACAAGGGCAAGCACGTTTTAAATCTTCCAAGTTTAGCTTTGAATTCCCTAGAGCGTATCTTCCCCACATATCCGCCCCTTCCAGGCTGTTTGTGCAGCATTTGTGTTTTTATGTTATCTCCGCTGCATCGTTGTATTTGTTAATGTGGCATTATTTTTTAATCATTAAAAGATCAGCTGCTTGGAATGCTTAAGTGACAGGATTCCCGTCTCCTTTGCGCAGTGAACTCCATCTTCAGGCCGTCCTTCCCAGGGTGAATCTGCAGGAGCCCCCCCCTTTCCCCATCCTGGAATGACGGTTTCTATTTTTACCCCTCTTCCATTCCAGACAAGCCCCGGCGTGCCGAAGCGCTACTTCCGGCAAATCAAGAACCTGATAGCAGCCTTCCAGAAGCGGGGACAGGGACTTGCCATGCCTCTGCTCTACCCCGTGACGGCTCAGAGGCGGGCGCAGACGCACACGGAGCCCCAGACGCCCGGTAACGGCCTCTCGCCGACGCTCGGCACCCACAGCCCCCGTCTGCAGCAGCCGACGACGCCCGGCGCTCGGGACCGGAAAAACGGCAGCAAGAAGGAGGTGGCACAAGCTTTTGGTTAGAGGGAGGAAAAAAAAAAAAAAAAAGCACTCAACACGCACCTAATTATGAACTTCTTTGCATGATACCCACTGTTTGTACTCTCCAAACTTTTTTTTTTTTTTCAAACTAAATGCAATGTCTATCTGCCAGTGTTTTCTGCGCATGCTGCACGGCAAGCGCTCGATGTGAAATATGTGAACTGCCGCAACATTAATATCTATTACTGCATACATAAGTTGACAACAAATATTGTGCGCGGTTTTCCTAATCCAATAGAGCGCGGAGAGTGGCAAAGAAAATAAACGATTTCGTCTGAAAGACGCTCTTATTTTAAAAAAATAAAAATAATAAAAAAAAATAAAAAATAAGGTCACGCTTCCACAGCCGAGCCTTGGACTGACACATAATGTGGAGGGGAAAAAAATTCAATTTGACATATTGAAAGCGCCGATCTCCGCGGAGAGAATGCTGACGGCAGGAGGGAGTGGGCAGGGGGGCGGCGGGGAGGGGTGCTCGGTCACATTGGGGTGTGTGGAGGAGGGGGGGGGGGGGTATGAGAGAGGGACACACACCGAGAGAAGGTGAGAAAACAGTGAGAGCATCCTTTCAGCCCCAGACTATTCTTCAGTGCAGCGGTCTCCTAGCAACCGGAGGACCCTCCATCTTTTTTTTTTTTTTTTTTTTTTTCCCCTCTCACCACAGCAGAGATGAGCTTGGACAGTATCTAGCGGAGCATATGCTTTCGGAGGGAAAAGGCTCATCGCAGTTGATCAGCAACTCGCTACTCAGACACGTATATCACCTGCTCGCAGTCAGAACATATGCATTGTGTGTCTGCGCGCCGTCCGCAGCCCGCGAGAGAAGAAGAAGCGCGACAATTAATGGTGGCCAGATGGCGAAGTGACGGCAGGAGGCAGGCGAGCGGGGAACGGGGAGGTGGATTAAGGGTAGCTTGCTTTTAAAAAAAAAAAAAAGAAGAAGAAGAAAAAAAATGAAAAACAAACTTTTTTTTTAACTTTCACATTTCTTTTTTTTTTTTTTTCCTACTTTTTTCTTCAGTGGGGGAGGCTTGGAAGTGGTTTGCAGCGTAGTCTGATTGGCATTTCCTAATGAGAGGAGACAAGCTGTAGCGAACACCACAGCCAACTCCAGGTCCTGCCCCTTCTGCACTCACCACCCACTCGCTGAGCCTCAGCTGTCACATATCTTTCCCTTCCTCTGTGCTTTCTCTCCTCCTCCTCTTCCTTCTTCCTCTTCTTCTTCTTCTCTTCTGACAGACGCATGCTTCTCATGCATATCTCGGTTTGAGCCATAATGATGGGTGATAATGACAGCCCAGATTTGAAAGTTACAACTTCCCAGAAACAGGAACAAAGGGGGGGCCCGGCTAAATGTGCAGAGGGAGAGAAGTCCGCTGAGACACATAGAGAAGTAACAAGCAACGTTTCCTTCGCTATAAAAAAGGGATTTAGCCTTTAAGACCATTACACTTTTAAACAAGGATATAGGTTGAAATATTACTATATTCAAAGTTTGTTTTTAACGATCTAATCCTACATAAACATTTTGAGCAGAATGTAAAGCCACTAGCCAGATTTTTTCCCACTAATCAGTCAAACTCAAACTTTCTCAAACAAAATCAAACTTTAGATACAGTTCATCCACTGTAGAGCAACATATCACAGGCCACTTTTTCATGTTTTACCGTTTTGTCATCAGATGTTACTGAATCAACGTTAAACCTACAAGACCAAAAACAATATCTTCCACACGCTTGCTGCCAGTGACATCACATAAGGCATAAAGTAACTGACCAGAGTTATTTTTTTTAATATGTCCACTTATATTTATTTTGTCGTCTCCTCTTTATTCCCCTGTTCTTTTCTTAATCCAATCGTACCTTCAAAGGTGTTTCCTTGTATTCTGTCCACAGTTTTTAAACGCGTGCCAGCTGATCAGCTCACTTGTTGTGACGTAATCGGCCCATATAATCGGCACGTTTTATCTAAAACTTTGTGTTTCGCAAACTCCTGCAGCGGACTTCATGTTTCATTACAAAGCTGCTTTTTACTGCCAGCGGGAACCCGTTGGTGAACAATAGAAAATAAGTGCACCACTGGACAGATGTCAGACGATGCTAGTGGTCCGCATTGCCCGGAGGGCAACGTTCAGGTTGACCTACTCATTGTATTATTTATCAGACTCAAGATTGAGGAAACATTCTTTATTTGATCAGGAATTTAAGGTTGTATCCAGGTTTAGCTAGTTCAACATCAGCGCTAATGCTAAAGTCAATCTTACAAACAGCGGAGCTTTGTAATCCTGAGACGGCTTTCATTGAACAACACAGATGATTAAATAACTTGACAAATAAGCAACAGGGGCTACACTGTAAAAATCTATTCTACTGTTGGCTGGTCTATTTAAAATGTGTCATATTATAATCAAGCATATTCGTTTGTTTGGGTAATGCTTTATAACTGTTAAATTTTAACATAAACTACCTTTTTGAGCGGTAAGCAATCCTAGCTTTGGTTCAGTCAAAATGTATTCTCATTTTTTAATGTGAGGTGTTTGCCGGAGTCGTTTTATGAATTAATATAGCAACTAGTTAAACGTTAGGAACCGTCATAAGAGCTCCAGCGAGAATTTCAGTTGGCACCAAACCTTGGCTAGTTTAGCATTAGCCACAGCGCTAAGGCTAAAAGTGTAACTCACTAGCAAGTTGAGCTTTTTAACCCTGAAAGAAAACACACTGGAAGGGGCGCGTCTTTTAATGCTCGCCAAATGAAGAGTGTAACCCGCATTAGATGTAGCACGTCTGCTGAAAAACAATGGATTTCTGTGGATTTCAGACAATTACGGTTATCCCTTGGTGCCAGCAGGTGGTAGGCTATGGCCTCTTTTAAGAAGCATAAATAATTTACTTCCTACATTAAAATGAATTCATTACACTGCAAAATGTTCACTTAGTAAATCTGAAAAAAGAACTTCAAAATATTACTTTAGCATTCCCTCTATATATCTCATGAAAAATTGATCTCCAGGCAAGATCTTTTCTTTTTGCTTCTGTACAGCTTCTGTGGACAAATTTCTGTCTACAGCCGTGAAAATGGACCATTGCTCACCAGATGTATTTCATATATTTATTTTTATGACCTATAGGTTTCACATGTATATGAATCTAGGTGTTTTAGAAAATAGCAAATAGAAAATAGCAAATAACATTTTCTATTATGTTCAAATTTTAAATTGATGTAAAACAGAATTGTCAGAACCTAACAAATGTATTTGAGTAATTAAATTACTCAGGGTAAAATGAGTGTTGGATTGTTAAGTCAATTTTAAAAACATGTTGGTGTTTGACTTATTTGTGTGTCTGTCAGCTGTTAAATTATATATTTTCTACTCAGAAATGCTGATTAAATCCACGCAAATAAAATGTTTGCAAACAGTTACACCTATTGTATTTCCTGTATTTTCACTGTTTGCCTTTTTTTTTTTTCACTGAGTGACAGGAAATCTCGGGAAACGATCTGGTAATTCACACATAATAACTTTAATCAGCATTGTAACCCGATAAAGTGAGCTTTTTTTTAGCGAGAATAATTACTATAGCCATGTATAATTCTTTGCAAAAAAATGTAACAGATCTTCTATTGATTAACAATACTGACACTTATGAACAACGTAATCTCCAGTTGAGCACTTTTTTTTTTCCGTGTGAAAGCACTGGCTATGTACATTCTTGATTTTAGTATACACACTCATACAAACTACAGTTGGAGCACACCAGAGGCGGAAACCACAGGAGGTTTCTTCTCTAAAGGGGAGTGCCAGAGTCAGCAAGGCCTCTCTTACACAATATGTAAACGGTAGTATATCCGAGGTAAACCATGGGGAGGAACTCAAATGGCAACCGGAGAGCTCATGATTTGAGTCATGACGAGGATCGTGCACTGGCAACCCTTAAGTCTTCCATCTTTGTAGTTCAGTGGGGGGGGGTTTCTTTAAACACGGTCCCAAGTGATTGAACAGTGCTGAAACAGTAAATGGCAGATTGTCAGTCCATCAGTCAGTCCTCGAGTCAGTCAGTCTGTCGGTCAGGATACAAAAAGCGAAGCCACAGCCAAACCACACCGCTTGTGCCACTGTTAGAAATCGGAGAAACTGGACGATAATAATAAAATACCATCATTTTGTCACAATTAAAGGCATTTGGAAGTTTCTTTTTCCCCCCATTCCCTCTTCTTGTTCTCCGTAGTTATCATCTTCTCTTTTTTTTTTTCTCAGTAAAGTATAGAAACAGTAGAACAAATCAGAGCAAGAGTAGAAACAGGCAGTCTTTGGTGGGATGGGGGGCTGTTTGTGTGTCTCTGTTACCTGCCCCCCACCTCGCTAAGTGTCATAAAGTGGATGTTGGAGGGGCAGTCGGACAGCTCCGGCTGCTGCTCTATAGGTAGGGAGTAGTAGCCGTCGTAACCCTGAACACGGCCGCCGGACAGCAGCTGCTGCTTCTCCGCCTCGCTCCACGACCTGCTCCCTACGTCCCCCAAATCCAACCGCTTCCTTTCCTTCTCCCAAGCCCCCTCCACCGCCCTCTTCCGTGCCTCCTCCCTCACCCGCGCCCTCTCCTCCTCCTCCGTACCGCCGTAGCGCACGCACAGGCACAGCGCCCCCTGCTGGAGAGTGATGTCCGCGAAGCGTCGAGTCCTGCCGCTCACCGTGGCGCTCATTTGGGACACGCTCACATTCACGCCGCTCTCCAGGATGCGGCCCCCCACGCCCAGCCCCAGGGCGAGGTCCTCCTCGATCGGACGGGACTGCAGGAAGTGGTGCGTGTCGCAGCCGTGCACGGTGAAGCTCAGCCCGGTGAGGTGGACGGCGCCGTTCAGAATGGCAGCCACCCGCCGGCTGTCCTCGCTGGCCACCCCGATGACTTCTGCGCTCACCCGACCGTGTGACACTGCGAATCGGATGTTGGGGCCGAGAATGAAGGGTCGCGAGCTGAAGGGCGGAGGACGCGACGGCCTGTGGCAAGCTGAGCCCACGGGCTCTGAGACCAGAGGCAACCTCTCCAGAGAGATGAAGCTCCTCAGCTGTCTCCGCAGTTCGCACTGGATTCCCAACACCATCTGGGGGAAAAAACAAAAAAAAATAAACACAGCTGGGATTAATGTGCTTGTTTCTGAGTTATATTTTTACTGGTTGCCGTTTCCTCTGTCGAAAACATTGCAAATTCCAGTGTTGCTGTAACAAGACGAGGCTGGGTTTACAGTGGCGTGCTGAGGCGGAGCATGGTGGAAGCAGCAAGCATAGATTTGCACATCAATAACCGTTTGCACTGAAGAAGTTTGAATCATTTATTGAACATCTGTTGAGTGTTTTTGACAGTAAACAAAAAAAAAAAAAGACCTCTTCGTTACAGTTACTGATAATGAACTGTGCATGTGGATATGATTTAATCCTGTTATGACCTTGGAAAATAGTTGTGAAACAGTAAAAAAAAACAAAAAAAAAAACAACTAATAAAATGAAATTTGTTTCCTTTAAAAACACGACAGAATGTTTTTGTATTTCAGAAGCTCAGCCAAGACCAGCCTAGAAGCTAAAGCTTTGAACTAATAGTTTCACTCTGCATCTACTTCTGAGAGAACGTCTTGTTATTGACTTGAGGTTGATGTAGGCTGTTATTGTCAATTAGAAAAATAACTCTGAGACCAGAAAATGACGCACAATTAGCAGCCAATTACTTTCTCTGTGCGTCTGTGGAGGACTTTGGCCTCCACTTATAAGCTGCTCCAAAATGTTAAATGAATTAGATTGATGCGTAATTATGGGGGGAAATTACCAGTGAAAAGGAATCTTTGGCATGTGAATAAATGGCTTGCCAGATTTTCTTCCACTGTTTGTTAGTCTGAAAAGTCTGTTTTATCTAAGTTTCATAAGGAAAGCTTAATCTGTACACCCAATCAACTGAGCTATCACAGTCAACAAAAACTGCGACCGCTATTTGCTAACCAAATGGCACGGGGCATCTATCCACCCTCAATACGCAGCACAGCCGCATTTTCACAGCATCTTACATTATCTCTTAACTTGGCACCCCTGCGTTTTTGCCCATTTTCACAGCAAATCTGCTGCTGCACCTTTAAATTGGATGCAATCTGCTGGTTTAAAGCAATGTAAGGCAAATTGCAGATTCTCAGTTGGACTGAAGAAAATTAAACTTTTCTTCTTCTGCCATTACCCTAACACATGGTAAGGCAGCCTGGTTCTGCTGGAGGTTTTCTTTCCTGTTAAAGGGAAGTTTTCCTCTCCACTGTCGCTTCATGCTTGCTCAGTATGAGGGGTTGCTGCAAAGCCATGGACAATGCAGACGACTCTCCCTGTGGCTCCACGCTTCTTCAGGAGGAGTGAATGCTGCATGTCAAGACTCAATGCAATCTGATGGGTTTCCTTAGATAGGAAACTTTTTGACCAATCTGTTTCATTTTAATAAACTGGACTTTGTAAAGTGAATTGGTGCTATATAAATAAAATTGAATTGAATAGAAGTCCTCATTGTGCCGCATGCATGTTGGTATTGAAGCCTGAGATTCAGTATTCACATTTGGGCAGGTTTTTGACAAGGTCAGGGAATTTTATCCAAATTGAAGGAGTGCGCTAAATAAAGGTAAATGTCTTGAGAAAACATGTTCAGTTGCTCCTCACGAATGGAAACTAGAATGGGAGTACACCTTTGAGAATGACTTTTGATCCTGAGCATACTTCTAAACCAACAGTTTCAGGATTTCAGGTGGGGCACATTTAAATGCCTTTTAAAGAGCTGGACAAAGCTCAGATCTCACTCTGAGGTTTGGAGTGGGATTTAAAAACCATGTTGCACCAGCAGGAACCATCCACCATGAAGATGTCAGGACAGTTGCATCTTACAATATGAGCAAAATCCCCAGTGGATATATGTACCTGGCTTAAAGAGACATACCCCAAGGCACTTCCTGCTATAATTGTGGTAAAAATGGAGTTGGGAACACATTGGTTTCAGGTTTTCTCCAAAAGGAAAAGAAGAAAAGAGGCTTTAGTGAAAAAAAAAGATGGATTCAATATTAAACGTTGAAATGAATAGTTTGCTAATGTTCATTTGTAAATGTGCTAATTTCTACTATGAAACCAACAACCTATTTCAAGCATGATCGCTCTGAGAA
This sequence comes from Fundulus heteroclitus, assembly GCF_011125445.2. Taxonomy (NCBI): domain Eukaryota; kingdom Metazoa; phylum Chordata; class Actinopteri; order Cyprinodontiformes; family Fundulidae; genus Fundulus; species Fundulus heteroclitus. The sequence continues at coordinate 30,709,419 of NC_046383.1, read as the reverse complement.
TACATCCTCATGCAAGGCCAGAGCTGGTCCCAGATTACTGGAAATTTAATTGCCTCCTCTGTAGTTCTGGAAAAGTTGTGTTATGTTAAATAAAAAGAAAAAAAAACATCTATGTTTTGGAAATAATTAAGAGATTTGCTTGTCTGAGTCTGAGCCGATTCCAATTTAAAAGCAGCAAACATATTTTGTGTTTAGAAATGTTAGCTGTGGATAAGGATGCGAGATAAATTTGGTTATGATTTTGAATCAATTTGACAAAAGTCAAATCTCAATTAGTTTTATGTTAATTAATAACCTAGTTACTAATTAACACATTTTTAGAATGAAAAACTAATTATCCGTTTATGTTCAACTAAAACTGTGAAATCATTAAAGTCTATCTTACCTTATCTTAACTTGTTGGGCTTTTACGATTAGACGTTTGGAGGAGAATGAGGTGGTGGGTGGAAAACTGTATTACAACCATTGTGATAATGAAAATGTGAATTGCCTAAAGATTCCCACTCATGGCTGGTTAGCTAGTTGTGGCTAGCTAGCATATTGCTCACAAATGGTTTGCATCTTTTGTGTCACTATGAAAGTTTCTTTTTTTTTCTACCCAACCCAAAATGTTGCCACACAAATGAACGAGGTCACCTTCAATCGAAAAACCTTCTATAATAGTAAACACTGTCAAAACCCAGCATTAAATAAATTAAGAAAAACTTCATTTTTCTTTTTTCAAAATAAGACTCTCAGACATAAGCCCCTTGAGATCAACCGAAAAGTACAGACAATGAATGAGGGAGGAAGGTCGTCCCACTTATTTTAGGTATTATATCCACCTCTAGTTCTAGATCTGTAGTGACTATGAGCTGCAACAGAACAATCCACCAGTGCAAACAGAGCAGAGCCACGGCATGGTCTGCCTCTGTCTGTCTATCAGATAAATGTCATATTAAGCAGAATGTGAAGCAATTAATAACTACTTGAGGATGCAAATGAACGCAGATGTATTTTTCATATTGGTGAATCGAATGTCACAAAGTAAAAGTGGTTCCACAATTTTAGCTAGACCATCTGAAAGCATGCAACGTGTCGTGATTTTGATTTGTATGACGCGACGGTGAAATTGACTCGGGTTTGTGGTTATGTGTGTTTTGGGTAACGATGATCTGAAAGGGGCTATAGATAATGGGGGTTAGGGTTAACTGCATAGTGTGTGGCAAGACAAAGTTCACGTAGACCACTTTTTAAACCATTGTTGGTTACGGGTACAATATTACACATCACAGTATAACCCAGAATGTTCTTCCTTCCTACTCTGACATGTTGTCATTGTCGATACCCCCACCTAGGAACCGTGTTTGGGAACTTGAGGATTTATTTTATAATTGAAACAAAACACATCTATCTATCTATCTATCTATCTATCTATCTATCTATCTATCTATCTATCTATCTATCTATCTATCTATCTATCTATCTATCTATCTATCTATCTATCTATCTATCTATCTATCTATCTACTACTTTTTTCAAGTAAAGATAAAATATCCATTTAAATAAATAAAGCTGTAGTTCGAGCTTAACTTAATTTTTTTCATTCATAATTATTCATAATGCATCAGACTTCTAATAAAGCAATTGACACAAGGTCAGGCCTTCAGTGAGTCTTCTGTGCTGGCAGGAAATTCTCACCTTGCTGGAGTCCCAGTCCTGTGTCTTTGTCTGGGTCTTCATCAGTTCATATGTTTGTTCCATTCTGCTCACCTCAGGCTTTGGGAAACCTGGGACAACATTATGAAGCTGGAAGCCAAACAGCTGCAGCCACCTACCAATATCTGGACCCACACACACACACACACACAGAAAGAGAAAATTGCATTCAGGGAAAAAAGTTTGAATGTACTGTATACACTGAAGCACACAAAAAGTCATAAGGCCAGTTAAAGCAACACCTTGCACAGGAAATCACACTATCTATGAGCGGAGTACGAGGCAAGGATGAGTCGCTCAGACACATACAGATTCAGCTATAAACAATCCTGCTGCAGGGAAACGTGACAGGTCGAATGAGCGTTCCATTAACCAGAAGGACAGACGCCCTCGCCTACATCCTGTGTTCATCTTCCGCTCTCCCGTTTCATCTCTTTCCCTCACCTGAGATTCTATTTCGTCTCTCGGGGCAATAGTGTTGTGTTAACAGTGGGCGAGAAGAAAACACCGCAGACCGTGTTAAAAAACAATGCGATCGGAGGTGCGACTATCCCGCGCTGTTGCCGGCAGATTCTATCTGTCACATCTCCTTTCTGTGACACGCAGTTCACCTGTGGTTAGCTGTGCGCCCCGTTCGCTCACTCTTCATGGCAGATGTTTCTCTTATATGAGCAGGTGCGATATAGTAGGTGTCATCAAGAGATAGATCTGCCAGTGTCTCCTACTATCTGTCTGTCAGGAACTGCTTCTGGTTTAGTCGGCGTGTCTTTGTGACTTTCTGCGGGAGCCCGTTGTAAACCCACCTGTTGTGAACTGCGTCACCTCCTCCACTGTCCCGACGGGGCAGTTGCTGTTGAAGGCGTACAGGTTAAACGGCTTGGGCTCCCGGCTCAGCTCCGCCCACAGCTCGTGGTTCGGCGAAGTCCACCGACCGGCGAGGGTGTCGTAGTCCCGCCTGCCGAGGTGGACCAGTCGCGTGAACGGATCATACAGACCCCCGTGGAAGCCGATGGTGAGCTGGAAATCGGGATTGGTGTCCTGGTAGACCTCCCCGTAGGGGGTGTAGAGAATCTCTTTGACCAGGCGGCCCTTGCTGGAAAACACCGCCCTCGGACTTCCCACGCTGTCGCAGGCGACGTAATACTCCTCGCCGCTGCTGAGCTCCATCGCGATGAGGTGGCCCTGAAGGTCGTAGTACAGCGAGGTGATCAGGTTGCTGCTGTGGTTGTACAGGTGGCTCACCCTGGTGGGGTGCGACAGGTCAGCGTAGAAGAACTGCAGCTGCTCGCCCTCGCTGTTCTTGGTGGCCACGCGGCGACCCAGGCCGTCGTACCGGTACCAGACTGCGCGCTCGGTCGCGCGGTTGAAGACGCGGGTCAGCAGGCCGTTGGAGTTGTACTCAAACAGGTCGTTGGCCCGTTGGCGGAGGAAGCCGTCGTCATCCACGCTGTACTGTAGTTCCCCGAGGTGGGTGATCCGATCCCTCTGGTCGTATCGCAGCGGCGTCAGTCTGGAAAAATCCAAGAGTTTGATTCGTTACCTGGTTGGAGTTAGGATCTCTGGATGTGATTGTTTATAGAACATTGATCCATTACTTCAAACAGTGTCTTGCAACATCCTTGATAAGCATTTCACATTTTGTTTGCTACAACCAAAAACACTGTGTGTATTTTATTGAGGCTTTATGTGTTGTACAAAGATGACGTGGCACATAATTGTGAAGTAAAACGAAAAAGCAAACATGGCTTATAATCTTTTTTTTTTCTTTTTTTACAAACAAATTAGTAAAAGTGTGGCATACATTTGTTCACTGCCCCCTTTACTCAGATGCCCCCAAATAATATTCACTGCAAGCAATTAACTTCGGTAGTCACATAATTGCTAAAAAGAGTCCTCCTGTGTGCATTACAATGCCAGGATACGTCCAGCTCTTCTATGAAGGTGTAAGAGGTTAACGTTAGAGATCCTTTGTGATCAAAAATCATAAAAACCAAAGAGCACATTAGACAGGTCAGGGATCAAGCTGTGGAGATACTGTATTTATTAACTTAGATGATAAAAATGTTATCCTAAGATGAAATAAACAGTACTGTTTACTCCATTGTCTGGAAATGAACAGAATATGGCACAACTGCAGACCTACCAAGACGTGGTCAATCCCCAGAGGTGACTGGGTTGCTAAGAGGCCCATGGGAACTCTGGAGGAGCTGCAGAGATCCACAATAGGTAGGAGCTTTCTACGGGACAACTTTTAGTCATGCACCCTACAAATCTGGCCTTTATGAAAGCGTGACAAGAAGAAAGCAATTGTTGCCAGAAGACCATTAAAGCAAACGTGGACAAAGGTGCTCTGGTCAGAGGAGACCAACAGGAAACGTTCTGGCCTAAATGTAAAACACTATGTATGGTGTGGAAACTGCTGTTCATCGCCCTGAATACATTCTCCCAAATAGCAACATGGTGGCGGCTGCGTCACGTTTCACTTAGGCATCATGCTCAAGAGCATGGGCAAGGAGGCTGGTCAGGGGTTGAGGGAAGAAGGATGACATGGAAATCCTGGAAAAGAAAACCTGGTGGAGGTCGCAATAAACTTAAAGCTGGGGCAGAGGTTCAAAATCAGCATGACGATGGCCACAGACGTACACCCAGCGCTTCAATGGCTAGGATCAAAGCTTGAATATCTCAAAATCCAGAGGTAATATCAGTTGAGAATGTGTCAAGATTTGAAAATCAATGTTCACAGAAATTTGCCTTCAGATGTGACTGAGATGGAGCAGTTTTGCACAGTCAGTCGCTAATAGTGCAAGGCAGGTAGAAACATACCCTAACAGACCTGCAGCTATAATCGCAGCAGAAGTTGGTTCTACAGAGTATCGAGCCGGGGGCCTGAATAAAAATACACACCTCACTTTTCAGATTTCTATTTGTAAGGACATTTAAAACCATGTAACCATTTCCAATTGCCGTTTGCTAGGCACTTAATATTTGCGAAATCTCTTCATTTAAATAACTTAATTTCTCACATTCACCACTATCTTTAAAACCATGTGGAATGGGATGAATTAAACACGATGGAACATTAATCATGTTTCATCATGTTCATCATCGTGCGAGTTGCAGACACTGACTTACCTAGAACTGGTTCCATGGCTGAGCAGGTTTATGTTCCCGTTGAGGTCATAACCGTAACGCCACTGGGGCCGCTCATTAACCCAGGCGCTTTGCAGCTGACTGTCTGCATCATACTCGTAGGTGTAACGGGTCACGTTGCTGTCCACGCCAACCCTGATGTCGCAGGTGGTTATGCGTCCCGCTGAGTCGTACTGAATGGTCATCCAGTAGGCAATGGACTTTAGGATCTCGTATTGGACCTCGACCACCTGACCGTAGGAGTTGAACACCTTGGTGTGCTTCATCAGGTGGGTGGTGATGACCTGAGAAGATCACAAACAGGACGCATTGAGCACAAGGTTCAGCCCCGTCTTATGAATCCAAAACGATCCTGGATGCAGTCAGAGAAAAGAAGCTCTTCTTGTTTAAAAGAATCAAACATTTCAGATTTAGGAACAAAACACACCATCTTTAAGTTCATGCATGTGGTCTTACCCCCATTTAGCTATAAAGCTTATGGTTATGTCTTTGCTTTAGATAAGGTTGAGTTAGTAGTCATGGTGCTCTAGAAATAGGCTGGTTAGGTCTTCGAACTCTGATATCTATAGTCTCTAATTATTTACATGTAATTATTGACATAAACAACAGTTGCAGATTGATTTCTTTTCAGCAGCACGTATTTCTGGCCATGTGCTTTGCGTCTGTGTCTTCCTGTACTCTTATACCCCAGCTGGTGGAAGCAGATGGAGTTCCTTCCTGGATGCGTTTTTGTCACACGGCTCTTTATTTTAACACAGTTTACACTCCCCATGATTACCCACGACCTCACGATGGTTTAGTGGTGGGAACAGAATCAAAGTGAAAATGAACTGCATCTCATTGATTTCTCAACAGGAAGTGGCTTTAATTACCGTCATGAATTGGAAGTGTGCGTAAACATTAGGCCAAGTTACGAATCGATGCCTTATTCCGTTCATATTTTCTTAATCTTACAACGACAGACGCCAATGTTTTTGTTGTTGTTGTTTTTTAAATCAATCTGGGTTATATACCAACACAAAGTGATCCGTAATTGTGATGTGGAAGAATAACAAGAAAATGGTTTTACAATTCTTTTTAATTTTTTTTTTTTACAAATGCCATGTAGAACCACCTTTCACTACAATTCCACGTAAGTCCTTTTTTCTCTCTCTCCCAGATTTGATCATTTTTGAACACTTTTTGAAAATAGTTCATGCTCAATCAGTGTCTATGAACAGCAATTTCTAAACACTGACATTTTTTGTAGCAGTAATTAGGTAAAACATCTAAACCCTTCCATTGTATGTCTTGTTGAGGTGAACCTCAACCCTCGTCTTAAATCTTTTGCAGCATCTAACAGGTGTTTTTTCTGACTAGCCTGTATTTGGCTCTATCCATTGTCACATAAACTCTACCCAGATTCCTTGCCCTGCTGAAGGAAAGCCTCCCCACATCATGGCTCTGCAGCCACCATTATGTTTCATGGTTTGGATGGTGTGTTCAAGGTGATGTAAAAGGTTAGTTTTTTTGCCACCTGGTAGTATTCTGGATGTGGGCCAAAAGGATTGAGTGTGGTCTCAACTATGGGGTAAACAATTAATAGCTGTCCTGTTAACAGATCCTCCTTCCTGAGTTGAGGATTTGTGCGTCTCCTCCAGGTATCATGGGCGTCTTCTCTGATTCAACTTAACTTCTCTGATTAAAGCTCGCCTTGCCAAATTTATCCAGACATGGTTATACACTTCAGTCAATGTCCTGAGATGTTCGAAGTTTGGCATGTTGTTTAGGAACTTGAGCCTGCTTTAAACTCCGACCTGTAAATGGAGTTCTTCTGTCCACATAAGGTGATTGTGATTTCTAAGTTATGACTTCTGATGGCAGTTAGGTTCACTCTATTTTATTCTGTGGTGTCAGAACATCAGAGATTGAGTACAAGTGCATGACATACTTTAAAAGCTTTTTTCTGTCCACTTTGTGTTAGTCTTGTGGATGCTTTTCATTTCAGTAAAGCTCAGTCCTAAAACCACAACATCAAGCTTAAAGTACTAAAAGGCTTCCATCCCCTTAGTTCAATGGAACTACAAAGCTGATTATACATTGTGCGGCCTCCCTGGTTACTGCCAAATATTGACCAGTGGAACCTGAGAAGCAACTAAACTTAGTCAATCGTGTCGTACCTGGTTGAGGTCATAGAAGATGACGCTGAACTTGCCAAACTGCTCCACCCGTCCAGATACGTCAACGTAGCGATACAAATCAATGGGCAGAGGGGTCTCATTGATGACCGCCTGCATGCTGGTGACTCTGAAGTTGTTGTAGCTGTAGTCGAATCTGGCATTTACCAGGCCTTCCTCGCTGAAGCGGAAGATTTGCCGACTCGTCAGGGGGCCTACGAAGAAGAGAGGAGTTCAGTTATTAAAAAAAGTAAAAAAATATATATACATATATCTCAAATTAGCATATGAAAAACGTAACTTATCACACGCATCTGCATGCAGAGCATTTAGAACTAGTCGTCACTTTATCTGTGCAAGCCTGCCAAATTAATTTACATCAAAACCTAATGCAGCGCCATTAACAGACACAGTTCAGACCATTCAATCTTAACTATCTCCACATCACTATGGTATTTCCATTGCTGACCTTTAACATGAGGAGATAATGAAATCTAAAGACAATAGCCCTGGTGAGCCAATGTGCTCCTTAATGTCAGGACATCAACATTAACAATACCATCCTTCACCCCTGCTTCTAGCTGCTCCTACCAATCCTGCATCATAGGTGTGTGTGTGAGTGTGTGTGTCGGGGGGGCGCAGGCCTGTTAATGAACACTATTATGCAGCTATTCGAGATGACTCTGATTGCAGTTAAAATGACTAAGTGTCTCGCTTTGGAGCCCGCTGGAAAGCTAGATCAGTGCTGCGTCTTTTATTTTTATTTTCCATGGAATGTTGGTTTGGAGCCGCTGCTAATAGGAAAGCGGCAGAGAGCAAAGTGCGAGGCTTTCCCACAGCCCCTGGAGGCTTGCAGTCTGTTCGTCTTGCTTCTCAGAGCTGTCACCTTCTCCTGTCTATTTTTTTTGGTCTTTGTACTCTCTTTGCCTACTTCTCTATATCACTGCCTATCTTTTTTTTTTTTTTTTTTTACTTTAGGGGTTCCTTACTTTTCCTTGTCTCCTCCCAAGGGACAATTACCACTATCTCTTCCCTCTCTAAAGCTCCGTTTGTTCTGCTGAAATGAGATCAGTTAAAGGAAAGGTGAGAGTCTATTCACAGGGAGGGCAAAGTGATAAACACACACACATATATATTGACACACACACACACACACACACACAAAGCTGCAGATTAGTGACACCTGATCATGGCTCACCAATCACAAAGGCACTGGAAGTGAACCGGCAGCAGAGATGAGAGCATTCTCAATGACCATGGACAGAGTCTGTAACTTAAAGGAATTGCTGAGCTGTGTTAACAATGGTGGTATAAATCTGCTGCGACGGCTAAAGGCTCCTAATGACAGTCCCGCTACAACCTAATGGTTACTGCTGTGCCTTTCTAATTCTACAAGTCTGAATTGAAACCTATAGCTATTTAGGTTCATGACCTCACTGAAGATTTTTCAGTTGCCTGCAGAGATCAACACCTAAAGCTGTTCATAAGCTGGCAGTGATCATAAAATGCCCCATAAGAGTATATTTAGATATGTAATGGGTTACTTTGATAAGGTAGGGCTGAGTTTCAGAGGTGGGGATGAGAAAATGCAGCCCGAGGGCTTGGGGGTGGTCTCGTATTCAAAGCTGTGGTAGACCACAGACTCTTCCACTTGTACATGCTTGGCCCGATTCACACTTCTAACTGTGGCTGCGTCAGTCACAGATGAAATAGCACCGTGTCTGACTCAAAGCCAGACTATAAAGTATGAGATCAGTGATGAAATCTGGCTTACGCCTTCCAGTGCAGATGTCATTTTACATAAAACAGGACTTGATTGAAATATTGCAAAAAGAAAACTTGAGTAAACACAAGAGCAGTTTTAAAAATTATTGTTACATTTGTTAAATTACAAAAGCTCTAAAAACCAACCTGGCCTACTGTCAATGGTATCATTACCACACTAAATTCTGAATTAATTGAGAAGTCCGGTTGGAAATGTTGTTGACCATATTATTTTGAAAGCGGAGTTAGATTTCTGCCATAATTTCTATTTAAGAAATCACTTAAATAGAACATGAAGCAAGAGATAAGATCTCAAAAAAGCTACACATTACCAGAAACCTAGCCACACAGATCATTATCTGCATTTTGATTCACATCACCCACTGGAACGCAAACTCTCTGTTATCAGAGCTCTGAGTTACTCGGATGGACAACAGTCCCTTCAATACATAAAGAAATAAATGCAAGCACGTCAGGAATTAACTTCAGGCATGTGCTTATCCTAACTGGGCGTTTGTTAAGTCGGCCAACAAAAGTAGCAGAAAAAAAGCAACGCATCTAAACACATTGTCATTCCATTTGTGTCAGGAGTTTCTGAGAAACAAAATACAACATTCAGATGAATTTCAAACCTAACAACACTCTCAGACAAAAAGAGTTAATCCCAAAGACAGAACACCCAAACCTCCATCGGGTCCGATGGAGGTTTGACGGAGTATTGAGTATCTGAGGATTGCTCACATTCCTGCATCGGAGAAACCAAACAACAACCACATAAACGCAGCTCAGGGCAAGTTTCAGCAGTCCACGTGCACCTCAAGAACAAAGGACATTCCTTTGATGACAGTGATGTCCAGATTTTGGACAGAGAGAACAGATGGTTTCAAAGAGGGGTGAGAGAAGCCATCTTTGTTAAAACAGGAAAGTCAACACTGAACAGAAGGGGGGGATTGTTGTTTCAGCTTTTAAGCATCTATAACCCTGCTTTGAATCTCATTCCAGAGAGATTACATGAGCAGTCTCATCATGATTCAAGCGATTAAGAACTCAACTCACTCCAAGGAATAGCCTCTAACCACCAGAAGAGTGACAGGTGGGTCCTTTCATTTGCATCTGACCCTAACTCTAACTCAATGAGGATGGGCCTCCATGTCCTTAAAACTGCAGCGCCCCAACTACCAATTTCTCAGGTGCGAGCTGCCAGAATCAACAAAGACTCCTGGATAGGCATCGAAATAGAAACTGAGTGAAAGTCTGGTTGCATCTGATTTAAGCCTGTTTATGAAATTCAAGAACAGTGGAGAATCAAAGTCAGTGAGATGTCTGCCTGGAAAGGGTAACTAAGCCACGTATCTGGGTTTTGGAGCTCCAGCAAAACCACAGTGAGTCATTATCCACAAATGGAGAAAATATGCAACAAGTTATCAAAGAAGGGCCCAGAACAAGTTCTAAAGCTCTGGAGGCTTCACCTGCCTCAGAAAAGGTCGGTGATCCTGATTCATCAACAAAAAAAAAAAAGAAATTGGGCCAAAAATGGCATCATCATTGTTGAGCAAGAAGAAACAGAAAGACCTTTTGGTAAATTGTTCTGCGAACTGATGAGACAAAAGCGAAACTTTTTGCAATCTTTGCATAAAAAAAAAAAAAAATATATACATCTCACTGACAATCAAACATTGTCTAAGCTGTATTGCTGCTTCAGGACCCACCATGAGTCCGGCTCCACCGCAGATAATCTTAAAGGAGGATGTCTGTGCATTACTTTGTGACCTAAAACTCAAGGGCACTTGGGTTCTACGCCACAGCAATTATCCGACGCAGTCCAACTCTGAATGAAATAAAACTAAACAACGGTTTTGGAGTGGCGTTGTCAACGTTTGGACTTAAACCTGGTTGTAATGTTGTGACTTGACCTTAAACAGGCTTTTTCACTCTTGTCAAACCTCCAACATTGCTGAATGAAAACAATTCTGTGATGACCTGCTGTCTGTATGTACTCAGTTCTCTCTGTCTGAGACATCTAAAAAAGGGACAAAACAACAAAGACCAGACCACATTTGCGAGCAAGCTAACCCTCTTTCACGGCACTGTATGCGAACATGTACCTGTCTGTCTGTAACGTATGGAGCTTATGAAGCCGTCGTGGGTGAGATGAATGGTCTTGACAGTGCCGGAGGCTTCGTCGTAAGTGA